>NC_136486.1:6214987-6239987 GCF_053919585.1 Euprymna scolopes
CCTTCTATCATGAGGTAACAAGCTATTTCGGCTATTATATTGTTCGATCCAAAGCATGTACCAGTGTTTGATGGCAGTGACTCTGGACCGTCAATAGTGTAATAGCTGGATAAATTTGACCTGATATGTCTACTAGCAATAAAGTGAGGAAAAACGTGCGGATTTTGATTTTGTGAAGAAAACGCTCTGCACAGCTTTAGTCTTGGCTCTTTTCCCTCGCATGGAAGCAGTTAGCAGCATGCCACATTCAAGCAGGTGAAACGGTCCGTATGTTTTTGGTAGAACCAGGCGGTTTTGTGATCCTGTTTGGCAGCGTATCAGATCAGTTCTATCGATGGATTTTCCTGACTGGAGAAGCTACATCATGCGTAAAAATAAAATCTTCAATATTGTATTGTCCCAAGCACTAATAATTGGCCAAAGATAAACAACACTGTGTGTGGATTACTATATATATATATATATATATATATATATATATATATATATAGGTGTGTATGTATATGCGTGTGTATGTGTGTGTGTCGAAAAGACCCTTACTCTCGGTTGATATCACATTAGGTATTTCTGTAAGATTCGAAATAATACAAAGATTGAGGATGAAAACACAAAAATATGAGACATTTGTAGAGACCTTCTGTCACCTTGACTACATAGACACTCATCATGTGTGCGTGTGTATTAAAATCGAATGAAAACGAAGAATAGGATAAATTATGTTGGTTTTACAAGTAACTTACAAAATCTTTCATAAAATGAGGAAGAATGTTATAAATATTAATTGATATATATTGTATATTTCGCATTGCTTACTTCGGTATTTCAAACGTTCATCTAATTCAGAAATTCATTAATATTAAAAATTAACGAATTAAAAAAAAAAAATTAAAAAACAAAGCGAATTATCTATCGTTTTGACCTAGAGGACTATTTTAGTATTTTTAATAAAAAATAAACCTTCATTAACTAGTAGCAACGTTATTTATAAGCAATTGTAAATAACGGCAATTCTCTTTGGAAGAGGCCGAGAATTTTTGTGGGACTAAATCAAGCTTGACACCTGATTAAATTATAATAATGCTGGCAGTGATGATAATGTCTTCAAATTATGCGGACATAAGTTGTGGAGAACGTATTAATTTATACTTATTATCAAATTTTCACAAAAAATATTAAGTTTATTTCTATTTCTAAACCTAACTTAAAATAGATATTAACGCTAATTCTCTATTTCATTTCTGATCTACACGTTACTCATCTATAATATGACATATGGAATTCAAGATCACGATTTCATGGAGAAATTACATTTCATGCATCTAAAATTATGAAGCCGCTGACAGAACACTTTAAGATAACGATATTAAAATGGAAGAAATTCGAGAGTATTTCATACTGCACTAAGCCATTGCATCAAGTTTTGAAGGCATGAATATGTCGATCGATAAAGGAAAGCGCATATACTCTAGACTGTAGACAGAAGCTTCTAGCTAAGCATTGATTGTGCATAATCTGATTGTACAACCTTGTTGATTGGCTTGTATTAATATGAGAGAATTTCCCTCAAGACATGAGAAGTGAGAAATATGATAAGCAAACAATAAATGGGATTTTATAGACGATGATTAGAAATAAAAACAAAATTGAAGTACAAACAAGAAAACAATGCATCAAAAGTTGCGTGATCTATTTTATATAAATTGCAAATGGCTGTTTGTGAAATTCAGATAAAACTTAAAAATTACACAACAAACAACTGCAAAATTTATATTTTTAATTGGCGTAAACCCGGGTGTATCTTAAAAATCAATATTTGGATGACAAATACCAATTTATATAATTTAATGTTAATCAGATGTACACACGTCGTTTAAAGTTATAAGTAGGGCTATGACAACAGAATATTATTTTTCATTGCTTTGAGTCTCGAATGTGTATCCGACACAGTTATACACAGTTAATCAATCGAGAATAACATCACTCTATATAAAAGCATATGATATCAGAGTCAAAGCATTGAAAGGGATATGCTGTTGTCCTAGACCTAGTTATACGGTAAGGGAATGTAATTCTAATTTTCTACAAAGTTATTTCTCTTCTGCTGGCTTAAGTAATGTGTGTGAATGTCCAATAAGAGGAATTGACTGGGCAAAGAAGGAAGGGTAGGTGAGGAGGTGAAAATAGTGGGGGTGGGAAGAGAGAGAGAATGAGAGAAAGTTATTCATGTTACACTTTAGCTCCGGGTTTAGCAGGGTTGCCCTACTAGCACAATAGAAATATAAAAATATATCGAATAAAATTCCAAAATACCTAAAGAGTCGGCCGACCATCGTTACCATGACAAAACAAGTGACAAATATATCTATCCTTCATTATATTACCTTAAACAAACACTGACAAAGAATACAAATTTGTAGTTGTCGATAATATAAAAAAATATGTGGAAAATAGAACACAATTTTCATTGATTAGAACAAAAATTATCACTAAAGACAACTTATACAGAATACAAAGTTAATTCGTATGTGTTAACAAAAGACCGGAAGTGATTGCTCAATTGCTTCCCTTGAAGGAGATATAATATTTTATATGAACTCCACATGAACTGATGAGCAATCCTCTCCATTTACACAAGTAAAGAATGTGTATAGGTTCATATATTTGCATGTACACTATTCACTCCTAAACCAATTAATCGATCACTATAAACATTGTAAAACATCTCCCAGCTGTAATATAGGATACATTTCATTTAATTTCGATTTCACAAAAGGAAATAAAAACGCTTTGCAAACTTTGCAGATGATTCTGATTTTTTTAAAATGATAAACTATATATTAGACATCTATTAATTAATATAATTAATATTGCACAATTTTAATTCTTTTTTACGTATTTTAAAAGTTTCATGGAGAGAAAAATGCGAAGAGTCGAAAACGTTTATGATACCTATGGGATGTACAATAATTTGTTTTTGATTTTAACAAAAACAAAAACAAAACAAACCAAACAAACAAACAAACAAAAACAAAAACAAACCCGATTAACAGTAAAAAGTAGGCTGTACAATCAGATTCTATACAATCAATCCCCAGCTAAAAGCTTTTATTAAATTCATTTATTTTACTAATATGATGTTGATAATAAACACACACACATACACACACGTATATATATATATATATATATATATATATATATATATATATATATATATATATATATAAAATAAAAGTAAGATCTTTGACTTACTTGTTTCATCAAATATTTTTGCATGCAAAATCCGATCCCGCATTTGTCTAATTCCTACCCTCTGATGAGAAGGAAAGTATTTCTTTGAAACTCCGCGGATTAAGGACTATCCTCTTATCTAGTGTTTCCTTTTCAGATTAAATATGTTTTTAACTCATTTCAAAGTGTTTTATTTAACATGTTTTATTAACTGTTTGCTCGTATATATATATATATATATATATATATATATATATATATATATATATATATATAAGCTGGCTGCCCGTTGTCCGGTCTTGCAATACGCTTAAAAATGATATTTTTGTTTATGCAGATTGCGTATGTATTACTATAGAATTCAATCCTCTATTGATTATTATATACTACGAGATATAATTTGCGCGGTCGACTAATTCGCAGATAAATAAATAAATGAATAAATAAAAATTCATCAAGTTCATCAAGTTCCGTCAATGTTTGCTTATAATAGCACGTCAGCTGATATTTGGGTTTGACGATTGATTGCCCTGGAAAACCCCCTTCTGATTAATGTTCAGTTTTAAAATATGCAAACGAAGAAATTGCGGCTAATTTTATATGGTATCTCATTACTGAACTCATTAATAATAATAATAATAATAATAATAATAATAATAATAATAATAATATTAATGATAATGATAATAATAATGATAATAATAATAATAATAATAATAATAATAATAATAATAATAATAATAATAATAATAATAATAATAATAAAATAAAATGGTGAGGTACATCCTTGCTTGAACAGGAGATCATTCAATCATAATACCTCTGCAACTTATGTCCCCGATAGTATTCCCCTACTTCAAAGTGGCACTGTGCCTTGTTTGGGGTGAAAATTAAATAAAAAAAGCTTACACACACAAACTGACTTTTATATAAGAGTGGAACTATATAAAAAAAAAAAAAAAATTAAAGTTACATGATAATTCATTGCATTATGACATCAATAAAATTAAAGAAAAAGGAAGAAACCTCGTTATGTCATTGCTATTTATTCGTTTTTATTTTTTTTTTACATTTTATTTTTGTTTTTTTCCTTGTCTTCGATATTTTTATTTTTAAAATTTTCATTTACCAATTTTTAGTCCATTTTATCCATACATATATTTGTTTATACTCTTTTTCTATTACAAACAAAGTACAGTGAGATTATGGTGTAGAGAGACTACTATCTGGTGGCATAATTTACAGGGGTACTATGTAGGGAGTTGAGCAGCAAGATTTCTGTTTACAATACAATAAAACATTGGCATGTCAGTCAAGTAAAGGAATCAGGAAGCAGGAAGGGAATTCCTAAGTCTAGCAGTCCTAGGGAATACATTTTTAGAGTAGAAGGCTATCTTACATCTAGTGATTTCTTCTGTGTATAGGTGGGACTTTTTATTTATGCTGTTTATCGGGTTTGTCGGGGGTATTTACGTCGAGGAGGTACAAGGGCTTGTAATACGTCGAAGCACCTACCATTAAAATACTTGTAAAACAGGCAGAGGGATGCAACATTTCATCAATGGGACAGTGGTTTAAGCCTAGCTGATAATGCGGGACCTATTAGGTTGGTGACTCTCTTTTGAACCCTGTCTAAGAGTGAGATACTAAAAGCAGAGTGACCTGCCTAAATGTTGCAACACTACTGGGTGAATAGTGGCCTTGTATAGATACATGGTACTCTCAGATATAAGTAACTTTCTAGTACGATAAAGAGAGCCCACCTTCTCTGTAGCATCATGTTTTATTTATTATATTATTTCTTTTCCCATTCTTCTGGTTTTTTAACACATATTTCATGCTCTTCAACTTTTCTACTTCATTTCATAAGCATCCCCTATTTTTTTCATTTCCTATCGAAATGTTTTCAAAGTCAGTGTTGTCTTCTTACTTTAATGCCGGCTGTCTTTCCCCGTCTGATGAGAAGCATTTATCTTCGAAATGCCATGAACTTCTTTATTTCTTTTTCTTTAATCCTTCTTGGCCTGATAATGTAACAAATTATAATGTCACCTTAATCTTATCTTTTTAATTTAATCCATAATTTATTCCTCTATAAGAGCCTTTTCTATCTTGATAGGTTTGACTTTTATTAGAAGTTTACTTTTAGAGGTAATTTTTTCTCATTAAATAAACGTCATAAAGTCATTTTAAAAGTAGATAAACGTTTTATATCAAAATGTTTTTTCTCTTTTCACAATCAATTATTCACATGAAAATGAAATCCATTAAAATTATTTCTGTTGCTATTTCGCATCGACCGACGGATAGTTTTAGTATACTTCAAATAATATATACACATTATATATATACACATTATATATATACACATTATATATATTTATACAGAGGAAGTCTCAAAATAAAGACGAAACGTTGGTGAACACATAATACGGTTTGTTCCTTTTTTATTTTTTCTCTATTTTGTCGGAATAATATTTCCATTATTTTCATCATACATATATATATATATATATATACACATTATATGCATGTATGTATATATATATACACACATAATATGTATATATATAAATATATATATATATATATATATATATATATATACACACAAATTTTTGTGCATACATACTAATATAATGTGACAGTATATTTATGGTATCTAGTTTTGTAGGATTGAAACACGTTACTTGCCATGGAAATATTTTATGTAGCTTACTTGGTATAGATATATGTCCACACACACACACATACACATACACACGCACACACATTACTTCGAAGAGACTAGAGTTTCATATGTGTACTATCAATAAAAGTACCTAAAGTAGATAAACGTTTGTATCAGAATAAAATGTATTTCTCTTTTCATAATCAAAATTTAATCCACGAAAATGCTACTTTATGGATAGTTTATATTGATTGACACAAAACTTTGATATAATACTTCGAATCAGCTGCTGCTTATTATTTTTTATACTAAATATATACACACCCGCGCTAACATACACACACACATATATATATATTATAATTATTTTTTTACTATAATAATTATTAAATACCTACAGACACTAGTGTTTCATCCTTTCGGGAATCTTCAGTGCAGGGTGTCACGGTTAATACCAGTCGAACGATTCGAACCCCGCAACAGGAGACATCTCGGGCTCGATTAGCGAAGACCTAATCCATTCGGCTACCATTAACACCATGAAATAACGTCGAATTTAAACATTTTAATTTTAAATGTTCATTTACGTCAGCCAGAGAGTGATCTAATCGTTATACGATGATCTATGCATAAGAGCTAAATTGACCGACTTTAATTCAACTGAAAGTGCTCAACGATAAGAAACGAATTTCTTAAAGGGGCTGTCATAATTTTTTTCTGTAATAATTTATAGTTATGTATATATATATATATATATATATATATATATATATATATATATATATATATATATATATATAAAAAACACTATTCGTACATATATACCAATATAAAGTAACATAATATGCTTATGCTTGGAATGAAACACATGTAATTTTCTTGCTATGGATATAATTTCATAATAAAAAAGGGAAAGTGTGAGTTAGAGAGAAATAAATCTAATAAACGATTTTTTTTTACTGTTATGGAGTTGAAATAAAGAAATAGCGGTCAGGTGAAAACTGTCAATTTGAATCTCCCATACAACGTATCAGCATATTCAACCAAATGAATACTGACTTTTCAACCGATTAAAATCAACAGATTGGCACAACTTTTAACTATGGAAGACATTAATCGTTAATTATTGCAAAGTTGCCACACTACACATTTCAAAGTTAATGCCTGTCAATAACCAACTGACAATCTTTAATTTTGTCCGGAGGAATTTTGCTAATTAAATCGTATTTAAAGACGGATGTAATCGATGTTTGACTTCTGTAGGGAATTGTAACGAGGATCAATCAAATTGGAAAGTGCTGCCAGTGAAATATCGTTGGTAACTACTACTACTAATACTAATACTACTACTACTAGAATTATTATTAGTAGTAGTGATAATAATGCGGTCACCACCCAACATAATTGACGAACAATATCCAGGCATATATACATTGCCACATGAGTAAAACAAGAATATAAATTGCCACATAAGTAAAACAAAAGGATAAAAAAGAAGACATGAGCCCAAAGGAACTGAAACTGAAATAAATCTTATAAACTGTATTCTTTTTAAAAAAATCTTGGAATCAATTCAAGCTGATACGACATAAAATAGCTATGGATGAACAAGGAGGATTAACAGAACGAGGAGGAAAACTAACAATATCTCTTCTGAAAGAGTGCGAAGCTAAGTGTAACATTGGGGGGCCTTATTTTTACTTAAATTTAAGTCTTAACCAATGGCATTTCTAAGGAGAAATCGATGGTAAGCGTCTGTTGCAGTAACGCAAAGTCATTTGCAAAGATTATCGAAAGCGATGGAGAGTACTGAGCATTCTAACATCACCTGTTCTTATCTCTGATGTTGCCTTGTGTGATAACTTCTATTACGAAACAACAACAAATTTGCTAAGTGTATTTGCACATCGGTATTCTTTAATCTATCAAAAGCTCAGATTGTTCATGAACCCTAACCCGTGTGCTCGATACTGAGGGCCAGTATGCAAGTCTCCTAGATCTTTTTCTCACAACTTGCCCTGAACTGTGTTCAGCTTCCGTTCTGTCTCCACTTTGATCTTCCGACCACTATGTTGTATCAGTAAAGATAAAAATGAAATGTAATATGTTCTCAGATGTACCTCCATCGTACTGTATATCGATACTCTATGGCTGACTGGGATAGCTTCTGTACATTTATATCTGATCTACCTCTGCGTTCCATGTTAAAAAAGGATGTGTCCTCTATAGTATCAGACCTGACGGAATGGTTAATTGTAGGTATAGACCGTTTCATACCCTCGAAAAATTCCAGCAAAAACCTTAAAGCCAGTCGTGGTTCTTTCCAGAAGGTGCTGTTGCCATTGCGCACAGAAATCACTTTTTCAATTGATTCCAACGTAATAGATGTACTGAGACTAACGCCGCTTTCAGGACTGCCAGAAATCACTGTAAAAGAGTAATAAAAAACGCGAGAGAGTTGTATGCTCAGTCCATCAAGTCCAAAGTAGCTGAGCAGCGGATTGGTACCCATCAGTTTTGGAAAATAGCAAAAAGAATCCTGAACAGAATCGTGTATTTTATCCCAATTATCATAAATGGACCTGAGGTAATCTCGTCAGCATCAGACAAAACCAAACTATTTGCCAAGAACTTTGCAGCTAATTCTACCCTTTGCGACCAAGGCCGCCAACCTCCAATATTTCCTCCTGTATCAGAAAACACGCTATGTGATATACAAATATCTATACGTGATGTTGCCAAGCTAATCAAAAACCTTAATATCAGTATTCCAATTATAGTACTCAAAAAACTTCAACCAGAACTAGCGCCCATCCTTATAAAACAGTTCAAACGTTGTCTTAAGGAGAATTGCTTCCCATCACCCTGGAAAATCTCATCAGTATGCCCTGTATTTAAGAATTCAGGTGATCGGTCATCCCCCTCTCAGTACAGGCCAATAAGTCTCCTGTGCGTCATGAGTAAGTTGCTGGAATCTGTGTTAAATAGAGAAGTAATCAACCATCTCAACAAAAATAACTTTCTTAGTGACAGACTATGGTTTCCGTTCTGCTAGATCTATAGCAGATGTGCTTACAGTTATATATCATAGGATTAGCGAATCTCTCGACAGAGGCTACCTTTCTAGGGCAATTGCAAAGCCTTTGATAGAGTATGGCATAAAGGTTTACTTCACAAGATCTCCAGTTACAGTATAGCTGGAAATGTCTTCTCAATTATTAAATAATTTCTCTCTGATAGGTTCATAAGACTAGTGGTTGATAGGCAGAAATCAGAAACCCACTGCATTAATGCTGGAGTCCCTTAGGGGACCATCCTGGGCCCAACTCTCTTCCTGATCTACGTTAATGATCTTCCAAGTCACACTCTTACATCATTCGTAGACATCTATGCTGATGACACTACTATCTATGGTAGCACATCTAAAACCGTAAACGATCAAGTTCCTTCCGATTCTCTCTCCTCTGATCTTGAGCAAGTGGTACAATGGGGAAAGAGGTGGATTGTTATTTTAATGCATCTAAAACCAAGCTTTATCTTTACATTATCAACGGTCTGATCCCCATCTGGCATCAATTGAAATGAATGGCTCTCGTCTTGGGAAGGCCACATGTTTTGGGCTTGACGTTTACTCCTGATTTTAAATGGAACACATACATTAATTCCATTGCCAAGGTCGCCTGAAAAATGGTGGAATCCTTCTATCGATCCAGTAAATATTTCACTGCTGATGCACTTCTCTATCTATATAAGATGGGGTATTGTTGTCACATTTGAGCAGTAACTGCCAGAAAGGACTTATCCTGCCTTGATAGAGTTCAAAATAGACTTTGTAGCCTCGTAGAAGATGTCTTTTTCTTTTCCATGCAACATATTTCTCACAGAAGAGGTGTTTGTCTCTGCTTTATCGTTATTTTCATGGCAAGTGCTCGACTGAACTCCAGTCTATGGTTTCCACTCGCCAAACTTTCCCAAAAAGCACCTGTCTAACAGAAAACAACATCAATAATTTCCCCCACTCTTTATCTGTGCTTAAACCTAAACATAGATTCCATGATCAAAGCTTCTTTCTTAGAACTGCACGCCTGTGGAATTGTCTTCCGTTTTCCTGCTTTCCAGCTGACTACAATATAGTTGTCTTCAAGTCAACGTAAACAAGTTTTGATGAGCCGTCCCATATAACTTAACAAATTTACCGAATTTCCATTACTAACGGTTACTATATTGTCCAATTTCTACTGTACATTCTTTAACCCTTATCCTCGAGTGGCCTCTTGGTCTTGAGAAGTGGGGATGTCTATGTAAAAAAAGCTGGTGAAAAAGTGCGCGGGGAGCTGTAATCAGAGTTCCATTGGAAGAGTGCAGAAACTACTGAAACATTGGATTGGCTTTTTACTACCCGAATCACAAGTGGTTGTTAGCGAGAAATAACTGATAAGCGGTTTTTGCGAAAACGCAAAAGTGATTTACAAAGGTTATCCAAAGAGTTGGAGAGTACTGGAAAATATTGGACATGTGGTGAGACTTGGACCACCACCAGTTATTATCAGAGAGTATCACTTCACCCTCTCAAAGAAATAAAAAAGAAATGTCGACCTCAACTGGCGCCACATCAAAAAGTCGAAGAGGGTGGAAATACCGTGAAGAGAAAGAACTAACCAAACCTCTGCTTTGTGACTACTAGGAGGACTGGGACTTTGGAGAGGCTTATTGCAACCAAAATTCCAGTAAAAATCAATAGTTGCTGTAAGCGAGAAATCAATTGGAAATAACGCTTTTTTTATAACGGAAATTAGAGTTGGAGAATACTGGAATTCTTGGGAATTCACTGGTACGTTTTTCTAAAATAGAATTTTTGGATGATTACTCGTGTGAAACTCTTGTAAGTAAAATACTACTACTACTACTACTACTACTACTACTACTGCTACTACTACTACTACTACTACCACCACCACCACCACCACCACCACCACCACTACTACTACTACTACTACTACTAATGATAATAATTATAACAGAAGAAGAAAAAGGTGAAGAAAAAGAAAACTTGTTCGCTTTGATAAAATAGAATTGTATGTCGGATTGAGACCCGATTTGGTTTAGCGCTATGTTTGACACCTCTGCTTTAGCGTATTTGACCACATTTGGCTAACATCTGTCCATTTGCATTTGCTAAGCTATCCTTTCACTGGGTGTCACTTAATATTCGTGGCGAATACGAGCATCGTTGAATATGGTCGGTAAGACGAGCGGGAAACCTGTCACTTACGATTCGTCCACGTCGGACAATGACATTGAAATGGCAATCGAGAAACTTTAACTTATTTAGCATTTGCCATTTATCGCGGTCGGGTGACATCTTTGATGGTAGATGCACAAAATGATGAAGAGTGAGATATAGAGACTGATAGAGAGAAAGAGAGAGAGAGAGAGAGAAAGAGAGCGAAAAGATTGCGAAGGGAAATAATAAAAGAGAGACAGAGAATGGGGCTAAACAGTAAATAAATCTAATTGGTGGTTCTCGAATGGATCAAAGAACGTGAAAAGAACAATGTAGATAATGATGGTGAAATAATAGGAAATGAGGCCACATGAAGGGAAGGATGCGATACAACGACAAGATACTCAAAGCTAGGGCTAGGACAACAGCATATTCTTTTCATTGATTTGATTCTCGAGTGTGTATCCGTTGATATCTTATATGTTTTTATATAAAGTGTTGTCGGTTGATTAACTGTGTCTAACTGTGTCAGATATATATATATATATATATACTCGAGAGGTAAAACAATTAAAAGAATATGCTGTTGTCGCAGCCCTACTCATGACATATAAAAAAGCGCTTCATTAACCCTAGGCAAATTGTACCGACTTCTCTCAAAGGAGGAAATGTCACGGACATACTAAATTCACCAACGTTCCCCTGCCGCATGTATATCCCCGCCAGACGGGATGACGACGTTAGTTTTTTGAGATTATTTGCATCAATGTTCAACGATGGGGACACGTCAGCACAATATGACTTCTAAAAAATGTGACCTAAAGTGGTCGAAATATCAGTTTTTATCCAGAATATAAAATCTTGGAAGTAAGACATGAGAAAAATCACTGCGATTATGCAATCGAACAATCTCACGCCATTATCACATAAATATAAAAATAAATATTGTAAGGGAACTAATCTCGTAGAAGTCAACCAATCGTCCAGTTATGATGTCACTTACAAAACCCCTGCTTTCGCATTGTCATGAGCTAGTAGTAAAGATCAGAAAACTGCCATGAGAATTGTTTTTCACTCGGGAATCACCACTTATCAAGGCCCGAAGGTCACTCGAGGATAAAGGGTTAATGATGTAAGATTGGAGTGTAGTAATCAATAATGGTGTAAATTGGGTAGAATTTTATAATTTATGAAGACGGCTCAACAAGAACTTGTTTACATTGGATTTGGAGGCCACCATGTTGTATTCAACTGGGAAGCAGGCCAGCGGAACAGTGTTCCAAACGCAGGCAGTTCTGTGAAAGAAGCTTTATTTATGAAATCTGCATTTAGATTTAGGAGCAAATATAAGTGGAAGAAATAATGAATAGTGGTTGTAGCTAGTCGAGTGTATTTTTGTGAACGTTTGACAAAGGAGACTATAGATTAGAGTTTAGTCAATCACTTGCCATGCACATAACGATAGAGCAGAGCAAAGCTCGGCAATCTTACTTTTGGGAAAGAGGTTGCAAAGAAAAGAAAACGGCATCATCTACTAAGTTTCGAGCCGGTTTGAGCTCTATCAAGGCTGGATAGGGCGTGTCGAGCAAATGTGGCAACAGTTCTCCATTTCATGGCCTAAACGGAGACAGCGAAATTTATTAAAAGTTTCCATGGGCAGTGAAGCAGTCTCACATTAATGTGTTCCACCGGTGGAAAGCCTTTGCTAGAATTCTATCCAAAGAAATTCCACCAGCCGGTAGACACATGGAGGGAAGCAGTATATTCTTTTTTCGTTCTGAAAGAAGACATGTCCGATGAAGCTAAACTAAGAAAAGTCACGGGATTTCATAATAATCATGAAGACATATGATTCAGTTTCACAGAAAGCAATTTGTCTCTAATTCTGTCAGAATGTATGGTTGCTGCAAGACTGGAAATAATTGGCTTATGTTTGTATTGTTTTGAGTGTTCGGACAATTATTCTCATCCTGGGTGTTATTATCATAATGTTTCGGTTGATAAAACTTTCGACCTTCGTCAGGTGTAACTCCTTATTTTGTTTTTGTCAACTTACGAAAAGGGGTTTAGCTTTGTATTGAAAGAAATCATACACTAGGTTTGAGGATGAGTGAGGATAAATTTTTTAAAAAGTCAATTTTCAGGAGTCTCTGAGGTACTTTTCAGGACTTTCATATGATTCAATTTTTAACTGAATCCTTATACTAATTGCAATATTAGTGTATTTTTTTTTACAAAACCATGGATAGACATCGAACGTGTTTTCGTTTGTTCTAGAAAACACAGCGCAGGAGAGGCGACTATAAACAAACAAGGTTTTATGGAGTTGTCTCCCTTGGGTTGGCGTATGTTGTGGAAGGATAAAAAAAATGAAAGAAAGAAACCTTTTTTTTTATAAACAATACAAACATTCATACATCATCTTAAAAATTCTGAACTGTATTAATTTTGTATGCTTTTGGTTTTTCCGTGAATGCAACTTCGATTTTATTAATCTAATAAAATCATTAATCTATCGCTATACACGCGTTTCTCCTACCTAAACAGATATAAAATAAAAGATTAAGAAGAACGACATGATCCATTTATATTGGAAGTTATAAACGCTCTCCAAATAATAAGGATTGATAGATTTTTTGCGAAAGAAAATAAGGAAAGAATCTCATTTAAAAATGGCGTATTCGATTTTTATTCGATGAGGATTCCTGTTTTTTTTTTCTCAGAACGAAAAATAAACCAAAGAGCCAAATCTTAATACGACATAGGAAATGAGGGAGGGAAAATTAGAAGGCGGTTATGATTTATGTGAAAAGAGGATGTTTCGTTAGGTGAGTATAAAATAGAAACACAACATTAATATATCATTTCGCCTTTTATTCATTCCAATATAGTTGCACATGTAGAAATTGAATTAATCGCAAGTTAAGCTGAAAAATAAACTAAAGACCATTTATAACGAAAAAAAAACGTGAACATAATATAATGGACATTTTGTGTCTGTTCTGCAAGGAAAATTCCGAATATTACTTTGAAACATTTAGGTCTTTATTGAGCTCAATTTTACTCTAGTGAAAAACATCGATACGATGAGAAATTTGAAAATCGGTGAAGAAACCAAATAACATTTTATTAGACTTTTTTCATCGAAATAAATTATTTTTTATCTAAATTTTCGACATTTTCTCTGGATGATACAAATAATTCTTTCATTGTCGAGATTGTACGGCGTTGCCAAGAATCCGGTTTTGTTGAAGAAGCTGCTTTTGTAATGCCTGATAGCCACGATATGCTAGTAAATCAATTGTACTGCAGTGATATCGTAGATGTAATTAAAAAATATTAATAATAAAAAAATAGGGAGATACTAATCCTCCCCATCCAAAAGTGCAAAATAAAAATGACTCTTCCCTAAAAAATATTTATGATAAAACTCTAGTAATGGCGACCCCGCTGACTAAAGATAAAAAACTAATAAAAGCTTGAGGAAAACACCACAAATCCAGAACGAGGTTACAAAAATAAAAAAAAAGTATGGATACGACGGCATCCATCTTTGTTGTACGAATTTCAACCGCTCGTAAAACTGATTAATATTTGACATGAATTAAAAACCGCGTAAAACATCTTTAAAAAAACACCAAAAAAAACATGATGCAGGTAGGATGCAAAATGATTTTTATTAGCTATGATAACATTTATTATTTTTTTTAATATTTGATTTTTGACCAATTTTTCGAATCGATATTGATTTTAAAACTAATTCCTTTAACGTAGAATTAATTAAAATAATTAGAAATTAAGAAAAGAAATCGCATTACGCATGCGTTATTTTTTAGATAAATAAATTGTTTCTTAGTTTATTAATCCGTTTTATTGGTTCTACAGGCCTCCCTCAGGCTAATACAGATTTTGTTATTTGTTTTTATTTGTTATACTTTTCGGCCATTTTCGTTTTAAACTATTTCCATTGATTTAATTTATTTCCAACATTTAAATATTTTCTTTTTCATTAAGAGTTACACTATTAATATAATATCAGTTTTCAGATTACCTCCCTTGAATATTTCATCCGATATTCCCCAACACTAGTTATGTATAAATTCTGCTCAATCAGAAAAGAAAGGAGACGGGGAATGAATTCCAAAGTTTAGCAGTATAAGCGAAGACGCTATTAAAGTAGAAAGTTTTTCTACATCTTAGAACATTGAAGTTTCACCTGCCTTTTTCTGATACATGATATTTATCCTTCAGAAAAGAGGGTTAATGTATCCACAGTAAAACGGGCTCATATAAATCCATATAAATCCATACATTTGGTTGTCAGAGAGGAGCTTAACATTTACAAGCTAGTAGAGTACGGCTTGATTGATTAATGACTGAAAGATTTTTGTGCAATAAAAAAAAGCCGAATTGATGGGGCGATAATTAAGTGGGTCAGTTGTTTCGACGGAATTCTTGAACAATGATACCACGGAAGCAATTTTCCAGCCATCAAAAAACAAGACTTAGCAATACATTTGTTAGTGAGTTTGCATAGAACAGGTAGTAGCTTAACGGAGAATGTCTTAATTAGAGTAGCAGGGACGAAAATAAAAAAAATGTCACTAGAAACTGGCTGGAGACTAAGGAACACAAACATGTACACAAAAGAACAAGTAAAATCACAATAAACAGACAAAAATGTGCACAAAGGAATAAAAAAATAATATACAGACAAAAATGTACACAAAGGAATAAAAAAATAATATACAGACAAAAATGTACACAAAGGAATAAAAAAATAATATACAGACAAAAATGTACACAAAGGAATAAAAAAATAATATACAGACAAAAATGTACACAAAGGAATAAAAAAATAATATACAGACAAAAATGTACACAAAGGAATAAAAAAATAATATACAGACAAAAATGTACACAAAGGAATAAAAAAATAATATACAGACAAAAATGTACACAAAGGAATAAAAAAATAATATACAGACAAAAATGTACACAAAGGAATAAAAAAATAATATACAGACAAAAATGTACACAAAGGAATAAAAAAAATAATATACAGACAAAAATGTACACAAAGGAATAAAAAAAATAATATACAGACAAAAATGTACACAAAGGAATAAAAAAATAATATACAGACAAAAATGTACACAAAGGAATAAAAAAATAATATACAGACAAAAATGTATTGTCACTGTTATTTATCCTCATAAGACCGGGATGGAATCAAAGAGAACTAGAATAACATACGCGATTTTAGGTTATATGCAATATTTTTAAATACTGTCATAATAGATTAATCACTTCTCCAGACAAATGACCACTTGAGGAAAGTGTTAATTAGATTGTTAATTAGATGATGAAGACTACTATGAAATAATTTAAAATAACTAGTGGAAAAGACAGGATGTTATTATACATGATGTCGCCTGGTTAAGTATTTGTTTATATTGGACTTGAATACGACTGTGTTGCAGACAGTAAACAAGCAGCATCGTGGTATCATCACAAATGAATAACTCGGAAGTAGAACCTGCTTACCGGAAATTACAGCAGGAATAGTCTATCGTCAGAATCTGTAGGGGTGCAATACCAACATAAACTCTTGTAGATTACTTACTGCTTAAGTTAAATATAAACTACAGTTTTATTAAACAGGGTAATTTTAATACTAGTTTTTATTACATATATATATAGACACAAGATCATGTAAACATATATTTAAATTAGTCCAGTTGCTTTAAAGAACTAAAAAAAAGAGGAATAAGAGTTACTGTTATAGAAGTTCACCAAGAAAATTCTTGTAGAATAAGTCTTTCATGAGGATGCCTACGGGGAATGTCATTTATAAAATAAGGATTGCGAAATATCAAGCTATTAGGTTGAAACCTTGCTCAATTGGGACCTGAAACTCTACAAAACAGAGCCATTAATTTCCCTGAATTGCTATGCCTGAATACATACAGTGCCTAATATTCACAAACAGCCACTTATCTGGTACTGCCCAGGTTCAACGTTGCTTACCTGCATCGATCTAACAAAGATTCGGAGTGTGAACATATTTATGGCATGCGCAATTATGTAAAGTAAACGGATATCATTTTATTATGTGTATAATCTCTATCTTCGCTTTCTAACTCTGGCTAAGTTGAAACTGAGAGATCACATACGTTAACGTCCAATCTGTCTAAAGTAAAATAAATACGAGGTGTCTTCAATAAATTTCTAGACTTTTTCGTATGCATATGATGCATTCGCGCTAGTCTTTAGTATCTTAAGTTTCTCACAAATGATTGCGTGTACATTTCCCACACTGACATTAAACTGTATACTCATTGTTTCTATAAACACACGACGGTTCTTTTCCATGGAATTCTTTATTAGGCCAATCAATACTAGTGTTCTGGATTCCTTACTCCTCCCAAACTTCTCATTATCCTTTTCAGACGCGCTGCCTCCCTTGAATCTCTTATGTCACTCAAATACTGATGTTCAGTTCATGCCAGTAGGCCCACAAGCAGTCTGAAGCGTTTCGTATGTTGCTGTGTCATTTTCCAAGTTTACAACAAAATTTTATTGCATATGTTTTTTTGAAGTGTCCTCAGGTCCAGATTTAATTTTTGACCCCCCGCTGTTAAAATCATACTCTAGTAGGCTGTATTCCAATTCCAGCTGTAGCTGTTCATTTTTACCTAAAACCATAAAAATTAGTCCATCATCTCATAAGATGTATAGCAATGAGATCATTGCCAAGGCTGCTGCAAGGAAGGTTGGCTCCCTCTACCGTGCTAGAAAACTACTTACGCCTGCCAGTATCCTATACCTCTATAAGGCAACCATTCGCCCATGTATGGAGTACTGTTGTCACATCTGGGCTGGTGCATCTGCTGCTTGTCTCTCGCTCCTGGACAGGGTTCAAAAAAGAGTCGCAAACCTGATAGGTCCTGAACTGTCATCTGGGCTTCAACCTCTGTCCCATCGACGAGATGTTGCATCCCTCTGCCTGTTCTACAAATACTTTAATGGTGAATGCTCTGACGAACTGCAAACACTTGTACCTCCCCGACGTAACTACCCCCGACAAACCCGACAAGCTACTAAGTCTCATCCCTTTACAGTGGAGATCCCTAGGTGCAAGAAAGCCTTTTACTCCAATAGTTTCTTCCCCAGAACTGCGGGTCTTTGGAACTCCCTTCCGGGATTCTGCTTTCCCAACTGCAATGATATGCAGAAGTTCAAGTGTAATGTTAACAAACATCTTTCTACTCTTCTCCCTTCATAATGACCCTGCTAATTAATTCCCTAATAGTAGCCCCCTGCTTCAAAGTGGCACTGTGCCTTGTTTGGGGTGAAAATTGAATAAAAAAAAAAATAAATAAACATACTGATTTTTCAAGAGTCTACGACAATTTTAAATGATTGTACAAAAAATGTCTAGCAACTTATTAAAGGCACCTCGTAAATAATTAGAAATGTTTGAATTTGTGACATTAATGTTGATATTATATTATTATTTTAATTGTGCATTGTATAGTTTGTGCCTACGTATTTTTTATTTTTCATTCGCACCGACAACAGTACACACTAGGTTTCCAGTTATCCTGAAACTATATTAGAGACCATTTAAGGCGAGGTTGATATCTATTTGTAAATCTTTGAGGACATTGATAATATTTCGAAAGGAAAAGTCTCGGTGAAACGTGAAAAAAGTTTACTTACATTTCCCCATACGTAACCAAGCGATCGACAGACAACATCCGCATCGTCTTTATCCCAAAGGTCATCGCAGATCGTTCCCCACACCTCTCCATCGTCGCTAACTTCCACGCGACCTGAAGATGGCGTAGGACCGTCGGCCAGACGGACGTGCAGCTCTACAAAAATAATGACAAAAAAGAATTATACAGTTATGCGGCTTTGAAAACGGAGCATTTTGCTCTGAAAATATTCAATAAATATACATTTAACAACAACAACAACAACAACAACAATAATAATAATAATAATAATAATAATAATAATAATAATAAGAAGAAGAAGAAGAAGAAGAAGAACTGGGATCTTGGGGAGGCTTAGTTCCACTCAAATTCCGCTATAAACCAATGGCCACTGCCAGCGAGAAATCAATGGTAAGAGGCTGTTGCGACGATGCAAATTTATTTGCAAATGCTGTCGAAGGAGGAGGAGAAAGCTGGACGTTTGGGGAGACTTTTTTCACTCAGCTTCCAGAGAACACCACAGGTCTCCAATCAGATCGTTTGCTGACTCGTGTGAAAGCTCACGGTGAGCCGACAATAATAATAATAATAATAATAATAATAATAATAATAATAATAATAATAACAATAATAATAATAATAATAACAATAATAATAATAACAACAATAATAATAATAATAATAACAATAATAATAATATTAATAACAATAATAATAATATTAATGACAATAATAATAATAATGATAACAACAATAATAATAACAATAATAATAATAATAACAACAACAATAATAACAATAATAATAATAATAACAACAATAATAAAAATAATAAAAATAATAATAATAATAATAATAATAATAATAACAACAATAATAATAATAATAATAATAATAATAATAATAACAACAATAATAATAATAATCTTTATATCTACAAAAGTAAAAATGTCTGTGTGTGTCCGTCTGTGTACATTTCCCCACCAAATCACTCTGTCAATTTTCGGTCTGGGGACTGGAGATTTGACATAATAAGTATTGACATTTGGGAATTTTTTAAATCGGTTTTCGGCCAGAATTTAGCTGTCAAGGGGTAAAAGTACAAGGATTTGAACTTTGAGAACTCTACCAAACCCCTCCGTTAATTTTGGGTTTAAACACTTTAAATTTTAGATGTAGATAACTTGGACATAGGTAAAACTTGGTATTTTGATTTGGGACCAAAATAATAAATGTTAACGGGTCAAAATTGGGGTCAAAGTTTTAAAAAAATTGAGCATTGCGATCTCTACGAAATTACTCAGACAAATGTTGGTCTGAACCTTTGAAATCTTACGCAAAGTGTATTCGCACGTTGGGCAAGTTATGAAGAATATAGGGTTCAAGCAAAGCCGGGTTGAACTGCTAATAATAATAATAATAATAATAATAATAATAATAATAATAATAATGATGATGATGATGATGATGATAATGACTGTAGTGTCGGCATTGATTGGTATCACTCGAAAAAGTCGAGGAGATGAATGGAAAGAGTAGTGGAATCTTGAATAGACGCTTATTACCAGCCGTATTTTAATGAAGCTCAATGGTCAGTGGCAGTACGAACTTAATGGTATGCGGGTGTTATGGCAACGGAAGGTCATTTGCAAAGGTTATCAAAAGAGATGGGGTAATCTGGGAAGACATCTTGTCACACAGACAAACTAGAAACTATGAAGGATGCGAGGTGTACTGGGACCGTAAGTAGGTTTATTGCAATTTTAAACAAACAACACCGGAACACTGCGATTTTAAAAGCAAACGGAAGTTGCGAGAATGCAAAATAATTTAAGACAATGATCGGAAAAATGGAGAGTCATGGAAATTTGAGAATATTTGTTTTTTTATTCATGTTCCAAAGAACTCCTCCTGCTCTAGTAATGAACAAACAGCAAGGACAAAAAACAAAAAAACAAAAACAAACAAAAAAAACATAATTTCTATTAAACTTAGTACAATATAGATTATATAACTTTTATATATATTATAGTATTTCTCTTCTGTCTGTTAGTGTATACGTCCCGTGTTATCTAGGAAACTACCAGACCGAGCTGGCTCTAATTTTGTAATTCATATTTACTATGATAATGTGCAGCGAACTATCTATTATGGTATAAGTTCAATGTACATTTAGAGGTTTAAGAGAAATAAGTACAGTATAGTGACCAGAATATCACATTTACTTTAGATATGTTATTGGAAATTACTTAGCTGATCTGGCTGAAATATTGTTCTGAACTTTGTTAGGAAGCTGCAGCGGACAACGTATTATTGTATCCGTGAGTTCGTCTTTTTTTCAATTTTGCTGGTAACCTTTTCTATTCGCCGAGCGATCTTTTATGTTTTGGCTGGTAGATTATAAAGTATGGCGGCCAGAGGTTGTTTTTCGGCTGTATTCTCTAGCGCTTTCCGTCAGTACACCCGATCATTCTCAACGGTTGTTGTTGTTGCTGCTGTTGTTGCTGTGCTTTAAAAAGAGACGAACTCAGTCACGCTTAATCAGTCATGCATAAATAACAATTTGCTGCCAAAAAAAAGCTAGAAAAGTATGAACTCTAGACGTACTTTTTTTTTTTTTTACCTAAACCTAAATAAAAATAAATTCTCGTATATAGCGAGAAATCCATGGGTATCGGCTGTTGCGATAACGTAAAACATTCACATTAGTTATTGGAAAGGTTGGAGATTACTGAAAGTATGGACAGAAAAATATCCTCGGGTACGAAATAAGGCTCACACAGGCAGTGAAACTGACACAACACGTGATTTTGAGTAAAACGACTAGAAACAGAGATAGGAACCGTTTCATCTTACGAAATTTAGAAGAAAAATCTTATAAAACTTCTAAAAAAGGACAAAATACGGTGGCACTAAAGCATATAAGATAACTGTAAAGCACTTGGGAAGATAGGATGAACGAAGAAGGATAACCCATTTCATTTCTTCGGCCGGAAGTGTACGAGGAGTACATGAATTGTAAGGGCATAATGTGTCTAAGCTTCCGTCTAATCAACTGGTCATTTCATCAATAAGATTTCTTTCGTTTCTTTTAAGAAACAAATTAGACCCGTTACTCTTTCGTGTCATGTCAGGGCTATCTATCGCTTTTAACCCCTTCTAACACGTGACCATTTCTCTATTATCAGACAGTATATGCAGTGTTCTTGTTATATTTGGGCTGGATGATTTTTATCCTATTTAAGAATATTGGATAATGCAGAAACGTATCTGTAATTTGATTGGCTCGCAGTTTCTTCTTTGCAGATGTGATGTTGCTAATCCAATTATTTCTATAAACAATATTATGACGCGTGTTATTCAGAATTCTCTAATCTATTCCTTGCTACCTTTGTTCTAGTTCGTTTGACTTGTTGGTGTAGTGGTCATCATTATATTACAGTTTACTATTACAGTAGTTGCTTTTCAAAACTGCAAGTTTGTCGAACTTTCCTCCTGCTGACTGTTTTCCTCCTTCCTATAACCTTTTTTTTTTTCAAGATTAGGAGCAATACGCATGTATTGTCTTTGCGATAATCACATTTCGTTCTTGTTTGTGAACTACATTTAGTTGCTTCATGGCTTGTCTAGAAAGATTTTCTATATAAAAATATGATCTAAGTTGAATTAGAGCATATAGATGTAATGCGAAGAATGGTCTTAAGCTGATTGGTAACATTTTACTAGAAATTTATAAAGTGACAATGTGTTCCTGTATTTTAATCTCTTATTTTATTAATGCACCTGCATATAAATTAAAATGAAAAAATATATACGTTTTATAAAAATGCTCTCATTTATTTACATCGTAGAACATACAGTGAAACATATGCGGAAATATAAAGAACCAATCACCTCGAAAAGATGGAATCAAACTTAACAGGAATCGAATCATCTTTTTCCTAGTTTACTCCTGATAATGCAATTTTTTTCTTAGTTTTTAGCTGAAGTAAAAATTATAGTTCTAATCTTCAGAATTATGCTGACTACATTTCGGAAGATGTAACATTCGGTTATTCCAGTGTAATATGTCAAATTCAGGAATGTTAAACCGAAAAGCTTACTTAACAATTTCACCTGGCCATTACTGAAGGGACGAGTATATTCTACTCTCTAGAATTAAATAAGATTTCCGTTCCGAATTCCGTACGAATTCCAGAGGTTCGATATAATGATTCCCTATAAAGATATATAGAAAGAAGGTCGGAGCTTACATCAGGCGAAACGTTGAGAGAACAACATTCATGATGAGAACAGTAATTTGAATAATCCAAATAAAACAAATCATTAATCTCTCTCTCTTTATATATATATATATATATATATATATATATATATATATATATATATATATGTACAATAGAAGTCATACTGCATGTTAACCAACGCTTGTGCAGATAACACAACAAAGTTTTACAATAAATGACAAAGTTCTCTCTGATTCTCTCTCCTCTGAGCTCGAGCGCGTGGTTCAGTGGGGGAAGATGTGACTAGTTACCTTTAATGCATCCAAAACCAAACTCCTATCCTTACATCATCAACGCTCTGATCCCCATCTGGCATCAATTGTGATGGATGGCTCTCGTCTGGGTGAGGCCCCGTGTTTTGACAAGCTTCTGGGTTTGACCTTTACTCCTGATCTGAAATGGAACACGTACATCAAGTCTGTTGCCAAGGTCGCTGGAAAGATGGTGGGATCCTTCTACCGCTCCAGAAGATATATCACTACTAATGCAATTCTCTATCTATATAAAAGCCAAGTACGTCCAAGGATGGAATACTGTTGCCATATCTGGGCAGGAGCTGCTAAAAACAGCCTATCCTGCCTTGACAGAGTACAAAATAGACTTCGTGGCTTAGTGGGGGATGCCCTTTTCTCTACCCTGCAACCTCTCTCCCACAGAAGAGACGTTGCGAGCCTGTCCTTGTTTTATCGTTATTTCCATGGCAGATGCTCGTCTGCACTCCAATCTCTGGTCCCCCTCGCAAATCTGTCACGATAAACACCCGTCTAGCTGAATCCACTGTGAAAAATTTCCCCCACTCTATATCTGTGCCTAAATCAAAACGCGGATTCCATGAACAGAGCTTCTTTCTTAGAACTGCACGCCTGTGGTACTCTGTTCCGTCTGCCTGCTTCCCACCGGACTACAACTTGGATGTCTTCAAGTCCAATCTTACCAAATTTCTTATGAACCGCCCCCTTAAGTAAACACTTCATCAAATCTCCACACTAACGTCATGTACTTGCAATAACCCTTATCCCTGAGTGGCTTCCAGGCCTTGATAAGTGGTGATCACTGTGTAAAAAAAAATAGAAAACAGTCTTTACTGCCAGATGTTTTTATTCTTCTTCTGTTTCAGATAAAATATTATTTGTTTTCGAAGTAAAGAAATCATAAAAATACTTTGCCGAAAGTCGTTATCCATTAAACGCGTACTGTTGGGACTTTTTTCTATGTTTTACACATTCAAAACTGTTAAGAATTCAGTAAGCCAATCTTTCAGATGAAATGTATAGAATTCCTCGGGTTTTACTTCACTTAATAATAAAAAAAATACATACCGAATAATTTAAAATAAAACCTATGCATGTCATACATGGCAACACTGCCATTTCATGATTTAGGTATTGATGAAAAAGGTTACCCAACATAACTTTTATAAATGTTTCCGTTTCTCTCTCTCTCTCTCTCTCTCTCTCTCTCTCTATATATATATATATATATATATATATATATATATATGTGAGTGTGTGTGTGTGTGTGTGTGTGTGAGTGTGTGTGTGTGTTTGTTTATGAATAATACAGAAGTTCAGAAAAACATTGGTGCCGTCGGTTTGAAGCCCAACACAACGGGAAACCGTTAATGGTAACACGTAAATGATGTTCAGCTCTCGTCAGCCATCTTGAGAAAACAAGATGGCTGACGAGCGCTGAACATCATTTACGTGGTACCGTTAACGGTTTCCCGTTGTGTTGGGCTTGAAACCGACGGTACCAATGTTTTCTGAACTTCTGTATAATTAATAAACAAATATTTAGCTCTTATATCGAAAAAGTATATAATATATATAAAATAAAATATTACTCCAAACGATAGGTATCCCAA
>NC_136486.1:6244987-6302487 GCF_053919585.1 Euprymna scolopes
ATGGAGATTTATTCCTAAATGCATCGCCAAACCATACATTTCTATGGTCAATTTCGACTACACGCCATACCGTCTCCAGACAAAACTGAAAGGGTTTCCGACCCCCATTAACTTCCCAACAGTTTGTCGTTCACACCCTACGGTGCAATGTGTTTATAGTTGACATATGCGCAAGAAACGGTCGCTGTTTCTTTTTGTTTACAATGTTAAATTTTCCGTCAGTTGGTTATTTTGAAAAAAAAAACAAAAAACAAAAAATAAATGAAAATACTCCGTCCTCTAACAATACCTGTCAGTATTAGTAATATAAAAGAAAGTATTACAATCACTGTCGAATATTTTAAAACGCCAGACCTAGATAAAGAAAAGATGGGAGCCCTGGCGTTCCCCGGGATTGAATGAGATCAAGGAATATTTTACATCCCATATTTTTATTGTCAACGAAATCGATGAAATCGACCATTTTTCAATCAAATCGATTGATTGTTTCTAGTTGAGAACCCATCGCAGTGCACCGACAGGGAGATTCACATACCTCTCCGCAGTGACTTAGTCCGCAATACCCTGTAGTCTACATTGCACTGTAGAGAACCTACTGTTGATTTTATAAAATTATTTTTATATGCAATGATTAAAATAAAGTTTAAAATGCAAAAGTCAAGTATCATGCTTCAATAGTACTCTAAACAGAAATATTAATTTTAAATGCGCTCGTGTTATAACCAAAAACCTACGGTATTTGTATGCATGGCATTACTGCTTGTGCGGTGATAATGGCTTGAATTTTAGTTATGAATGAAAAAGTCAAGTATTTGTTCCAATTGCACTTTAAGCAAAAACATTCATTCTGAATGCGTCCCTGTCATGCTAAAGAACCCACTGTTGATTTTGTATATCGAATTTATCGACTTTCGTGGTAATAAAACTTCTCAAATGCTCTTATGATGCTAATTTTTGTTAAAATCGCTTGTTCCTTTTTTCATCAGATTATTTCGATTATCGATTATCAATATTTAGCGAAGCCATTCCGATACAAAACAAATTTCACGCGAAAGTACTTTATGTGTGTGGCAGTGTTCTATAAGCACTGCCAGGCACATAAAGTACTTTTGTGTGAACTTTTATAAAAATCAGCCCAGCCATTTTCGAGTCGATAAGGAACACACTCTCACACATAGACACGCACAAAGTTCCTTTATATATTAGTAGGGATAAAAAAAAGTGAGATGCAATGCAGGTTTTTGACAGATTGAAGTTATAAAAAAAAATAAAAAATTTCCTCACGTTTGCCAAAAAATTGATCATTTTTAACATAATAAATGCTAGGAAGCATTCTCGATTAGTATGGTAGAGGTTCAAGCAGGAGTTTCCCCGACAGAAATTAGCCAAGAAACTCTATATAACCCCTCTTTTACGTTCTTTAAGATAAGAACTCAGCCAGCTGCCAATAATTATCATACATAATATTTTATCAATGAATCGAGCACTCTCGGCGGCTAATAAATGTTTTTTATGCACATCTAGATTTTGCTGACGATGGCTTCGATTCCAACTTGAAATACTTGCTTCTTCTGTTACAGTGAAAAGTTGTGAAACAACGAGGAGTGATTGTTTATTGATAACTATGTGTGTGGTTACTCCTTGTTTCATTTTACTTCAATCTATTTTCCTAGAAATCAAGCCCCCCCACTCAATTTTATGGACTTAAATTTGGTCTCTATATGACATCAATAAATATTCCATTATTCAATTATAGTTCTTCTTCATCTCTCAAATGCTGAGCTAGTAAAAGTTGAGAACATAATTTTCCTCTCACTAGTTCACCAGTTAAATATGCTGTAGTATACCTTTCTTTTAGTTGCTTGGTTTTAATGAATTCCAAGACGAAATTTCATCTAGTCTGGTGGAGTGCTGACAAAGAAGGTGGGCTCTCTCTACCGCGCTAGAATTACTTACGCCTGAAAGTATCCTGTACTTCTATAAGGCCACCATTCGCCCATCTATGGAGTACTGTTGTCACATTTGAGTGGGGCATCTGCTGCTTATCTCTCACTCCTGGACAGGGTTAAAAAAAGAGTCGCCAATCTGATAACCCCTGAATTGTCATCTAGGCTTCAGCCTCTGTCCCATCGACGAAATGTTGCATCCCTCTGCCTGTTCTACAAGTACTTTAATGGTGAATGCTCTGACGAACTACACGCACTTGTACCTCCTCGACGTGACTACCCTCGAAAAACCCCGACAAGCAACTAAATCCCACCCATTTACAGTAGAGATCCCTGAGTGTAAAAAAAGCCTTTTATTCCAATAGTTTCTTCCCCAGAACTGCAAGACTTTCGAACTCCCTTCCGGGCTTCTGCTTTCCCAACTGTACTGCTATGCAGAAGTTCAAATGTAATGTGAACAAACATCTTGCTACTCATCTCCCTTCATAATGCCCCTACAACGTATGCCCCTGGTAGTAGCGTCCTACTTCGAAGTGGCACTGTGCCTTGTTTGGGGTGAAAATTGATTAAAAAAAGTACCCAGAAGTAATATCATTTAGAGAAGATGGACCATTCCTCGTAAAAGCCAATGTGGGTTATACATAACCAGGAGATCTTATTTAGGCTAAAATATTATGTGATTTGAGAATATTTAGTCAGGGTTATTTTTGTGGGATAAAGTATCCTCATGCCAGATTGACCTGACAAACCCCTGTACAGAGAGAGGCCTTAGACACTCTAGTAGGCATTCAAATTCTCTCTCGTAGGTATTCAAGTTTTCTCATCTATGTTTCATTATACTTTTGTCGAAGTTCTCAAAAAACATGAGGCACTTCCTAGGAGGTTACACTTGATGTCTATATGAGATATTTGAATATTCCATTAAATTTCCTTGAAGTCACAAATGTTGATTTCGTAAAGAAGTCAAGAATATTCATTTTTCTTTTCCCAATTGACCATTTTAATATGTTATAGTATATCTTGTTTGCAATATATTAGTCTTACTAAATCCGGGGACAAAAATTAATCTAGTCTGGTGCAGTACCCTTCTTTTTGTCCAGGGGCGTGTGTTATTATGCACACACAAACACACACTTCGTCCTACTATAAAATGCAAGGCAAAATAGTGGGCAAAAGTTTAAACTGTATCATATGTAAAAAGCTGGACATCCCATGTGGCAGCAAGTCACATGAACATATACCAATAAGAAGCGTTTGAAATAAGTCATAAAACACTCGCTATCACTATGCCATTTTTACAGCTACGTACACAGGAAACAAAAATAGACGTGAATCAGTGTTCATTTTTTAAATTAGTGTATTCATTTAAAATATAATCGCGCAAATATTATTAAAATGGTCATTATATAATTACACTAGTATGAAGAAAAGAGATATTTATTATAATTTACTAACCGTGGCTTGCTCAAAGTAAATTCAATTAATTTTATTTCTAACAGCAATCTATAAATAGATGATTAGATTTTCACAGACTTATCATATTTACATCTCATGCTTCAATTGTACATTCTTCTCTTTTTTCTTACTAGAAAGTTAGTACAATTCACCTGCATACTAACAGATTATATATATATATATATATATATATATATATATATAATTATCTACGTAACATTTTAATTACATGTTTCTCTCTCTCTCTTTCTCTCTTTCTCTCTATATATAATACACACACACACACACACACACACACACACACACACACACACATATATATGATGAGAAGAATGGAAATATTATTCAGACGAAATAGAGAAATAAAAAGAAACAAACCAAGTTATGTGTTCATCAACGTTTCGTCTTTATTTCTTTATCTTTAGTTTTTCTTTCAGAGTAAGTCTAAAATTAAAGACAAAACGTTGATGAACACATAACTTGGTTTGTTCCTTTTTATTTCTCTCTCTCTTTCTCTCTTTCTCTTTCTCTCTTTCTTTCTATATATATATATATACACGCATATAATTGTGTTTTTTGTATGTATTGATATTCACATTAAAACCCTTTTTTCTATTTATTAAAAAAACAGTTTTGTTATATATGGTTCGTGGAATTGCATTCATCTACAAAAGATTAATCTAATTTGCATATTCTTTGAAACATTCATTTTAATTAATTCCATATTAGTTTTTTTTTTGGGGCTTTCTTATTCTCAGAGCGATTATGATGAAAGTAAAGAAGCTTACTTTTGATGCATTAAAATAAACCAGCCACCCTTTTCTTCATATATACGTATTACAGGCATTACACATAAAGTGATCCTTTAACAAAATTAAGTTCAATAATATTTATAGCTCCTAAAATTCGTATACATTATTAATCTTCCTAATATCATTAATACTTCCAACATTACATTTATAAAACTATAAATCGTTTTTAGTATAATTTTTTTCCAACCTCCGACGCCATTTAAGAAAGATTTTGATTCTAGGATATGCTTAAAAATCCAGGTCTGAAGTTCAGTTTTATTGATATAAATAAACCTCAGACATTTATTTTTCAACATATTTTAGGATCAAAATAACGTAATATTTTTTATCTGAATAAAAATAAGCATTATAATCAGAAGATTTAGTCGTATCATATATTTATTTTTAATCTTCATAAAACGACGTCGAAGTTTTGTAATATTCTTCTGTTCGCATAGTCTTCTGGTACATAAACATGTGGGGAGTTTAGCAGCAAGACGTTTTTTTCACATTGCACTTAAACATCTGCACGGGAGAACAGCCAGGGACGCAGGCAACAAATAACATTCTAAAGTTTGGCATCTCGACAAAAGAAACTATTAAGGTAAAAGGTTTTACGACACTTAGCGAGTTCTAGAATGAAGAGTGAAATTTTGATGTTTTTTACTTATCAATATTTACGTGGTGAGGGCACAGGTGCTTCGAGTTCGTCAGAGCAAATGTCATTTAAATACTTATAAAACAAGCACCGGGATATAACATTGGGTCCACAGGTCAGCGGTTAGAGCTTGATTGATAGAGCAAGACATATTCGGTAAGAAACTCTTTTACGGACCCTCTCTAAGAGAGAGAGAGAGAGAGAGAGAGAGAGAGAGAGAGAGATAGAGAGAGAGAGACTAGAGGTAGATGCATAAGCGAACATGTGGCAACAATACTCCATGCATGGACTAATGGTGGCTTCGTAGAGATCTAGGATACTGTCAGGTATGAGTCATTTACTAGCACGTTAGAGTGGTACCACACTCTTAGTAGCAGCCTTTGCAATGCCTTCAATGTATTTATTCCAATTAATGCTGTCTGTTCATGTTTAGTCGTAGGTCTCTGATAGTGTGCTATTTGAATGCAATCTCTGACTGAGCAGGTTTCTTGTAATTGTTAAAGAATAGGAGCTTCGTCTTAAAAGCATTAAATGTTACGAGTTTTAAGTCTCTATTCCACTACAGACTGAAGCTCAGTGTGTAAGCTTTCAGCCATTATCTTCACGGAATTTCATCTATTAGAAAAAGAAACGTATTCATTCCGATATGTATAGAACACTGCATATGATATCGTGCAATTAAATTGATAGAAACTTTAATTATATTCGGTTTGGTAAACACCTATTTCTGTGTAATATAAAGAGAATGACCCTTTTAGCTTATTCCACTAAATAACTTTTACTACTACTACTACTACTACTACTACTACTACTACTACTAACTCGATATATTCCTTTACACTGCACAATTCTCTTATCTTTTCGAATCTCTATAGTTGGGCACCAATACCTCCGGAAATGACGATTACAATTAGCGCCGAACGTGCATTGGCCAAGGGCGACATAAGAAGAAACATAGATAACAACAATGTGGGGAAGATAAAGGACACCTTAGGCAGAAGAAGCATTTGTCTGTTCTCACCCGCCATGATTCGGATATTGACGAACACCAATCATGTCGTCGGTCGCGGATAAAGCTGCCACACCAATGGCGCCAGTAGCACAAACATGCTAATGGCAGGTCTATTTCTTGTTTGCTTTTGAATCTGTGAGATGGGGATTAATTATTTGAATTATTTGGATTCTTCTGACTAACATTCTAACCGTTGTGCGAATAACAATCAAGGTTATGGATCTGCGAATAAGAATCAAGTTTATTAAACTCTTTCGGTCGACTTCGAAAATCTCTACTGACATTTTAGACGGCACCCTTTATTTACTTCACAGTGGCACCATGCTCTTGTTCCGGCAGCCATGACTAGATAGAAGTCTTAAGTAATTCGGAATTGTATTTTGATTGCCGCTTGTACTAGAGATCAAACCTTCAACCCAAGAACAATATAACTGAAACTTATTTTATTCATACGCCACAGAACCTTTCTGAAAAAAAAGTTGGAGGGTACATCAACTGAACCGTTGTGAAAATAACAGTCATATGAGATCAGTAATGCAATGAATCAAAAAACAAATTTTTTTTCTTTGTTTTCAACGAATCTGTCTCTGAAAATACGTGCGCGTGTGTGCTGTGGCGCTGACATTAGTTGTATAAAGTGCTGATTAATTAGTATTCGAATAAAGATATAGTCAGGACAAATAATATTATATCTAGTAGTAGACAATTAATTAATCAATCGATAAAAATTGATACTCTCAAATAAAAACATTCTACAGCGAATTAAAAATATCAAACGAGTGTCAATTAATAACCAATTCCGCAAACTTTTAGTCGATAAACAAATTAGACTAACAGTTAGAAACCCAGACCAAACTAATAATCGTTGTATTCGTTGAAAATTGGAAATAATTACGTATATAGCGCGATGCCGAGAGATGCCGAGAACGCTCGCTTAGCCTTGAATTAGTTTTGCTTTTTATACGAAAAAGCCGAATCAACACGTGAGTAGCCAAAATAGCAATGATTTTGTAAAAGTCGATGTAAATAAATCTAGACGTGACGCACTTTCCCAAATCCTAAATATTATTATCTAGGACCTATATAAACAGTTGTAAGCGATATTATATTGGACCCAATATATAGTAACGATTTCTCAATTTAAAAAAAATGATTAGTGCGCCACCACCGATAACCGAAACCGAAATGTTTATCTTACGATTTGCTTTTACTTTGATGGTAATGCCGGAGCTATGAAGATATGTTTGTTGGAAAGCTAAAAATTAAAAATATGAACGGATAACTATTGCATTACGCATTCCTAGTCGTAATTCAGTCGTTCAACTCTCTCCTGGCAAATTCTTTATTTTTTTTAATTTTCACACTTGTGCACCAATTTTCCCCGGCTAAAGTCGAAATATAAATTTCTCTGATGTCAAAACACTAAAGACACTGAGTCAAGTACGATAACCATTAGGACACCTTGATGTTCTTTAAAGATGTTTTAGACGTAATTATTCTTAACATAAGGAAGCTGTCATGTGAACAAGTTGAGTATATTGGTTTAAAATTTACCTCATACACACATTCTCGCGTTTTTAGATAGACTTTTTTATCCAGAAGAAGTGAACTGTTTAGAAAAAAACACAATACTCATACGCATATGTCTCGGTTTATCTCCGTTTCTTTAAATAATCAATATGTTAAAACGGCTTTAAATAAATGAAAAAAAGAAGAATATTTGGAAAATACGTTTATCTGAATTTAATTAGAGTACGTCTACTGAATGTCTGGCATTAAAAAAACTTTACTGTCTAACCTTAAAATCTTATTTTCTTTCATCCAACTGTTTATCTAGTGCACATTATATCAACGTTGATACCCAAGGTCACGGGTCGTCTATGTTTTGTATTATAAAGCGTGTATGTATGTTGCCGTTTTATGAACAACTGACTTAAATAACGGGCATTATCAGCGGAAAATAAAACAGTGACTTATTTATTCAAAAGTTATTTATTTTACCAGAATTATAACATGCAGTTAACGAGATGTAATTGTGTAATTGAATCTACAAGTCCTACAGACGAATTAATTGATAAGAATAAATGAAAATTATTACTGTTTGCTATATATATATATATATATATATATATATATATATATATGTATTTGATGATTATTATAGTAAATAATTATGTCGGCCCCTTTATGAAACTCGTTTCTTATCGTTGAGCACTTTCAGTTGAATTAAAGTCGGTCAATTAAGCACTTATGGGCATTATATTACGATTAGATCACGCTGACAAACGTTAAAAAACATTTAAACAATAAATGTTTAGATTGAACAGCATTTATCGCGGTTAAGGGTAGCTGAATGTATTAAGTTCTTGCTAATTAAGCCAGGGATGGCTTCTGTCGCTGGGTTCGGATCTATCGACTGTGATACTCTGCACTGATGATTCCCGAAGGATGAAACACTAATGCTTGTAGGTATTTAACATTTAATAATTAGTATAGTAAATAATTATCATTATATATATATATATATATATATATATATATATAATCTAGAGAGTAATAGACGACGGGTCTAAAAGAGCAAAGTTTCAATTAAGGTATGAATACGTGCCCGAGGTACTGCCGATATATGGTAAACTCGATAGGTGTATTTACCTAGACTTATATTAATACGGAGATTAAAAATCAATAATTCTGAAATTATATTTCAGCTTCAAAAGAAGAACCAAAATTGTGTTTTAATAACTTGAAATACCTATTAGATACATTTGAAGCCGAAACAACGCATTATTACAAAACAAACAGATATTAATTTTGTTTGAAATTGATATTGCAATTTATATATATATATATATATATATATATATATATATATATATATTTCAAACTTACACTTCATCTTCAGTATGTTAATTTTTTTTTTTTTTTTGAATTAACATATAATGCTCATCTCAAAAAAATGAATTCCAATTAAGGAATAATATATATATATATATATATATATATATATATATATATATATACCAATCGGTACGGACCCGACTATGGAAAATCAGATAATAAATAAACGTGGATTTATAAGATCAAAGAATCCAACCTTGATCGCCCTCCGGGGCCCGTGGCGCAGTTGATAGAGACGTTGAATCTCTACGGTTCCAGATGAACATTGTCTGAAGATAGCGGTTTCAATCCCACCCAAAGCGTGCCAGAGGTTAATTGGTCAAAAATGTGGTGAGACGACAACAACTACGGATGGCAGTGATGGCTGAGAATGCAGTTAGGAGATTCGAAGTTCCTATCCGTCGTGGTTACCACCTGACGAAGGCCAGAGGAAGTTGGCCGAAACGTTGTGAACCAATAAAAAGATCCAAAAACAACAACTAATAAAGATGAGACTAATAGTCCGAAAAAAAAATTAACATATAATGCTCATCTAAAAAAAAATGAATTCTAATTAAGGAATAATATATATATTCATCTTCAGTATGTCTCTTTATTTGTTGTCGGAGCAGAGAATCGGCAAATAGACGTCCGTTGTTTTTACGGTAATCTTTGCAAGTGTCGGAACGGTGTGTTCGTCACGCGGAATTCACGTTAGCGTTTATGTTCCTTGATAGAAGCGCTTGTTGAGTTTGAATAAAATGAAATACGTTTTAGATATTATATTAATAATATATATATTAATATTTTATCCTGTCTCTCTCTCTTTTAATTATATTATACTAGACCCAATATATTGTAATGATTTCAAAAGTTCAAAAATATATATTAGTGCGTGACCACGGAGAATCGAAACCAAAATGGTTATCTTACGATTTGCTTTTACTTTAACGGTAATGCCTGAGCTATGAAGACGTGTTTGCTGCAAGGCTAAAAATTAAAACATGAACTATTAGCTATTACGTTACGCATGCATATTCGTAATGCCGTCGTTCGACTTTCACCTGGCAAATTTCATTTTTTTTTAAATTTTTACACTTGTGCACTGATATTCGTTTGGCTAAAGCATAAATATAAAGTTTCGAATACCCTATATATAAAGTTTTATACCCATAGATCAAAAACTGTCCGAGGTGTTTGGTGGGCAAATTTAAAAAAGAATATCTGCACACATAATATATATAGAAAGAGGTTAGTGTTATAACCTTTTTACGTAAGTATAAATCATGTAAAATATCTGCATGACTATAATTACACGTAACAGTTAACTAAAGATGATTATACTATGAGAAAACCGAAAAAACTAATAGAGTATTATTTCAAATGAATCTTTAAAAAATATGCAAATATGCTTGATCTTTTGCAGATGAATGCAATTCAATGACTCATATATAACTTCTTTTTTTTTTTACACAGTAATCACCACTTATCAAGGCCCGGAAGCCACTCAGGGATAAGGGTTATTGCAAGTACATTACGTTAGTGAGGAGATTTGCTGAAATGTTTACTTAAGGGGGCGGTTCATTAGGAATTTGTTAACATTGGACTTGAAGACAACCAAGTTGTAGTCTGGAGGGAAGCAGGCAGACGGAACAGAGTTCCACAGGCGTGCAGTTCTAAGAAAGAAGCTTTGTTCATGGAATCCGCGTTTTGATTTAGGCACAGATATAGAGTGGGGGAAATTTTTCACAGTGGATTCAGCTAGACGGGTGTTTTTCGTGAAAGATTGGCAAGGGGAGACCAGAGATTGGAGTTCAGACGAGCCTCTGCCATGGAAATAACGATAAAACAAGGATAGGCTTGCAACGTCTCTTCTGCGGGAGAGAGGTTGCAGGGTAGAGAAAAGGGCATCCCCCACTAAGCCAAATGTATATTTTCTTTTTACATAAATAAAAATTTTGTTAATATGAATATCAATACACAAAATATACAAATTCATAGAAGTATACACACACACACACACACACAAACACACACACACACACACACACATATATATATATATATATATATATATATATATATATATAACAGATGACCTCATCTGACCTTTGTTTCGTAACTAATTTAAGCTTTGCGCGTATCATTGGCGTTTTCCATTTTGGACGTTTACATTCATATTTCAACTGGCACGTAGAGATTCCATTAAATTATACATTTAATAAAAAACAATAAGCCATGTTCCAGCACATCTAATGGAAGACAATAAAATTGGCCATTAGTATTATGATTTTCAGCTTTTGCCAATAATTGAAAAAAAAAAACAAAACATTTTTCAAAATAGAATAAAAATTGCTATTTGTATTCGAATGACGAAGATTAATTTGAAGAACAAAATATAAATTTATTAAATAGGTACTACATCTATAATGTGGAAATAATACTACTATTCTTGTTTTGAAAAGAATTATAGATCTTAAAATTCAAAAAATATGTGGTGCGTTTATGAAATACAACGAATATCACACTTCGAAAGGTATTAGATGCGTATTGCTAAATATGTATTATTTGCATAAATCGGACTATTGATTTCATCCTAGATGTTATTTTCATAACGTTTTCATAACGATCACATCGGCTGTAACAGTCGATGCGATCGTCGACTTTCTTCGGGTACGTCTGGTAGAACTCTGAAAGTCTTATGCCGAACGAGGATATATATGTTGGGACCCGTGGTACAACAGATATACCTGACACTTTTTGTCTTTTTATTATAAAATTTATCCTTAACTTTTCCTGTTAAGAAAAAAATAAATCTATTGAGGCCAAGTTTCATTAACATACTCGACAATTGAACCTCTTCAACAAGCAATGTTATTATTTTCCAACTTATATTCTGAAGAGGAAAATAAAACTGTTGATAAAGGGCAAATTAAGACTATGTGATTTCATTTCTGCTCCATGGATTTACGGATGACCTCATGTGATTTTTATTACTGAACCTTTTCCATTTTTGTTTTGTTTTATTGACGTTTTCCATAGCATTTGGTTTTAATCAATATCACGGAAGAAAACAAAGCTTCAATCATTGTCCGATCGCAATTCTTACTCCACTCTGTCTGTCATACAAGTGCTTAAATGGAATTGCCATGATGAACTCAAAGTACTTGTTCCCTTTCGACGTAAATACTCCCGACTAATCCCACAAGCAACAAAATCCATCTGTTGAAATCCGTAGATAACTTTCCACCATAATAATTTCTTCACAAAGACTGCTAGACTTGGAAATCCCTCTCTGTTTCCTGCTTTCCTGACTGTACTAAAATAGATAAGTTTAAATGTAAAATGAACAGACATCAAGCAACCCAATTCTCTCTAACCCTAACCCTAACCCTCTGTTAAATCGCGTATTCGTGGTTGATATTGATATATTTTAATGTGAGGATTTACGCGTACCTTTCGACGTCTCTTCCGAGTGGCTCTCCGAGTCGGTAATTCATGGCTTAACTAGCCAATCAAACTCCTGTTAGGGGGAACCCTGGTGTACGCATATTCCTTACATACGACATGGTCCAAAATAGAAGCCATATACGTTACAAATAATGTTACGCCTAATTTGGGGGTGACAAAATATATGAAAAAGTTTGTGTAAAATGTACTAACATATAGCATAAAAACAGGAGAAAAAACGATGGCGACGATTTGGCAGCTTTATTTTTGAGACCGGATTCTGTTGAATATACAGCGCTGGGTGCAGTGATTGAGGCCTTCAAAAGAAATGAAGGCAGTAAAACTCATGCTGCGACGGTCGATATAATCAGCAATTATTCTTGCTCGTCACACGAATTTCTGAGATCATAAAAAAGATATTTAGAGCACTACGCCAAAAGCTGACCATTCCAACGCAAGAGACCAATTCCACTCAGTTCCATCAGAAGTGGGTTTATTGCCTGTGTTATGCCACATAAAATTGTGCTTTAATGGGATCTCTACGCGCGACATGGAATAAAATATGTACGCTAATAAATAAGAATAAACTTACTATTTGTTAAGGTTTTGAAATATCGAACTTATTCATAACATTACTTTTATTGTTGCTCTAACATTATAACATGCATTTAATGTCTTCTTTATGTCCTACAATCTATATCTTTTTTGTTATATATATATATATATATATATATATATATATATATATATATATATATATATATATATATATATATATATATTGTGTATATTTAGGCAGCACCTTCTCATTTAGACAAATATTATTGAATAGCACGGAGTTATTCTGTTTTACAATTTTCCTTTTTTTCTTCTCCAATCTCCGAATAGTCTTTTTTTGTTCTTCTAGAAATTGTATAAGTTGGATCCATAATCGCGAGCGCTTTCGATAGAAGTGTTTCCATGATTCTCAGGCATATTGTAGAAATAAATGTAGAAATTGTTTTTTAAATTACATATACATTTTTTCATAATCACGTGGTAGCTTGTTACAAGTTAGGTGGGCGGACTTTATATATATATATATATATATATATATATATATATATATATATATATAATACATTTACACACACACACACACACACACACACACACACATATATATATATATATATATATATTCAAAATTTATCCCAAACATTTCAAAACGTTTCGGCTGCACTCATAATTAATATTATTTATTTGAGGCTTTGTTTTAATGTACAACGCCTCGAGTATTCCTAGCCTATCTACATTTCTCTCACTCTGCAATACTCTTGTATTATCTACCATAATTCTTCGAAATTCCGAATGATGGCAGTCATATCCCTTCAAATCTTGTGATATGGAGCTAGAGTCAGAGAGGCGGAGAGTCAATCTTTGTGACAATGTGTTAGTTGTTGAACGAATGTAGCTACTAGTATTGGGGATATAATCTCCTATTGGGCAGCTGAATTTCTCCACCTCTTTTATGTTTGGCTAAACTGTTAGTTGAATACAATTTTTTTAATTGCAATAACTTGTTAGTTTTTATTGGGCTTCGTCCTAAAAAACAGAAAGTTGTTCTGATACAAAAGATCTTTTTATAAACAAAAGAAAAGTTAAAAATATCTAACTTAAAAAAATTTATATCAATATATATATACACACACATATACAGAGAAAAGAAAAGGAGGAGAGAGTATGAGGGAGAACACAAGCTGAAAATACGAGAAACGTGTATATTTAAAATATAATGGCACCGACATCATTTAATTTATAATTTTCATCCTCATCCAATCTAAAAATATGACAAAAATGTTTTAAAATATTGGTGATTCCACATTCTTGACGGTATACAAATATATGTAACTAAAAATACAACGCAACAAAATTGAAACCGAACCAAAATTAGATGAGACAACCAAAGACTCTCCTTTGTACAAAAGTCTATGAATAGAGGATGATACTAACTTCCACTTCAGTAAACAATATATCAGTGTTTTGCGGTTGGTCAGATATTCAAATGCGTTGTGTTTTTGGCTTTTTTTTCTAATATCCTTACGCATCTGAATAAATTGGAACGGTAGTAGCCACAGTAATGTGTGGTATTTTTTGGCGGGCGATATACTATGGAGATATATTCTGCCTTTTTTGTAAAAAAGACAAACTGCACCTTTAAGAAGTTTTTGCATCACATAAACAAAAAGGAATGGTACATAAAAGCAATAATAAATCATTTAGCAAGACAGGTTAGGGTAAAAATTAATGCCTCTGTTTACAGCGCAATCAAACCATGATACATGACTTTATAAAAATAATTCATTTTGTTAACAGTAGGTTCTCTCTCTACAGTGTAATGTAATGATTTAATTAAAAATTCTGTACTATCACCAATTTTGATGACAATAAACTTATTGGAAGTAGGGAACATTCGATAATCATAATTCGATCCCGAGCAATGTCGGGGCTCCCTGTTAGTACACACACGAACACACACGAACACACACACATATTTATATATATATATGTTGTCTCCCTGCTAGCATATATCCAAAAAATGCTTAAGTGTGGCGTTTTAATTTTATGTAGATTCTGTATTTAGTTTTATAGAAAAAAAAATTTGTAATGATTATTCTTTTGTACCCAATATATATATATATATATATATATATATATATATATATATATATATATCGTAATAATAATATAGAAATCAATATAACCATACACACACACACACATATATATATATATATATATATATATATATCGTAATAATTTCAAAAGTTAATAAAAGATTTTGTGCCATCGAAACCAAAACGTTCAGCGATCGATAATAAAAGCTAAAAATGTATATGTACGCTCAGAAGTTTCCAAGATCAACCGTTTTTTTTTCAATTTTGACCCCTAGGTATCAATTTCCATAGGCTTTAAACCCAGAAAAGAGTATTCCCGAGGTCATATACCCTGTATATAAAGTTTCAAGTCTGTGAATCAAATATTCAAAGAGCATTTTAGCGGAAACGTTTCGCATACACATCGACAAGGCTACTTATATATATATATATATATATATATATATATATATATATATATATATATATACATATATATATATATATATATGAACATCTTAGTGTGATAGAAGGTTTTCATCCTAAATTCGTTGCAATTATCGACGATGTAGAAACTATGCCTGAAAAGATTTAAGCTTAATATGTGGATGAGATCAATAATCTAATAAGAACGTATAAAAATGATTAATTAGTTAATTAATGTTCTATTTTCAAAGTAATATGAAAAGCATATTACCTTCGTGAGGTCGCTCGTATATTCATGACTGAGTATATTAATGTCGTTTTAATAATATTTTAATTTAAAAAGTACACTTTAAATATCATTGTCTGAGCGAAAAAAAACAATAAAAAAGTAGACACCATGACCAAAATAAAATTAACACAAAAGGCACATATATAACTAGCAGAAATAATAATAATAATAATAATAATAATAATAATAATAATAATAATAATAATAATAATCATAATAATCATAATAATAATAATAAACCAACTCCAGACAACAACAACCATACTAAAAATAAAAATAAAAATACTAATAATGAACAAAATAAATGCAATTGTAGATTCCGCACACTTTGCCCACTTCAAAATAAGTGTCTAACCAAAAGCATAGTTTACCAGGCCACAATATTTGCGAAAGAAAACCCGAATAACAAGAAATATTACGTAGGTATGACTTTCTTAGATTTCAAAACTCGATATTATGACCACAAAAGTACATTCAACAATAAAAAACATCGTATGAAAACAAAGCTAGCATATAAATACTAGGAACTCAAGGAAAGCGGCCGTTCGCTGGTAGTCGAATGGAAAATAGTAAGACAAGCAAACACCTGTAGAGATCTAGACGACCCATGTAGATTATGCCTTCATGAAAAATTTACTATCCTGTACTTTAAAGAACCCCAAAATCTATTAAACTGTAGGAGAGAAATAGCGAACAACTGTGTTCATAGGATAAAATTTACTCTAGGATAGAGATACACAATAACTTTAAACCTAACAAAAACAATAGAAAATAAACAAATAAATAAAATAAATAAACATGCACATACAAAAACTATCATACATATGTATATATATATATATATATATATATATATATATATATATATATATATATATATATATATAAAACAAACCTAAAAAAACTAACCTAGATTTAAAACAGGTCAAGGCACTAGATAGGATAAATAGAACACACAAAAAGAATCAGGTCAACCAGGGGTCAAATGGGCCTTTGCCCTATAAGTGCATGTCCATTGGCTGATAGGAAGGGCGCGGTGGATACTAGAAAGCTGATTGGCTAACTAAAATCTCCATATAAAAACGACAGACAACCACAAAATTCGCGCATAGGCCTGAAGAATCCTAGAGTGGATGAAACACGGAACATTCAGTGTAGCTTAATCAGCATATATATTTTATAAATTACCAACTAACTCTACCTACGTATTGAGCACTTTTGAAGTAAATACTTAAAGTTCACGCATAAATTTAAACTTTCGTATATTATATATATATATATATATATAAGCACCCACAAAGTAAATATATTAAATAGGTATATAGATAGATATTTTGATTGCAACAGAAATATATTGATTAAAACAAATAATTTATTGTTCTTTACACCAGTTTTTTTTTTTTGTCTTTTATACGCAAAATAACAGTAAATCAGAGACTACCAGGCTCATGGCATAAATCAAACACTCAGCGGGAAACCACGCAGCCATGAATGGCTAAACGCGTCGTCTCGCGTGACTTGGTGCCTGCACAGTTCGATGTGTGATCTAGAGCGCATTCTTCAAGTTATTTGATCGTCTGCACCGCCTATGCATCCATGATCATTGATATACACAAGTTGGTATATGTGATCGAATAGACTTCTTAAGCGCTTGATACGAATATACTTCTTAAGCGCTTGATACGTGCCCATCTAGAATGAGGGATATAGCAACTGATAATATAAACGGGAGAACTACATATATTAATGTAGACGACGTCTACTCATAGTCATGCAATGTTTACGTCTCCTTTAAACTCCAGGAAAATGTAGCACAAGAATGAAAGTTTGGATTAGTAAACCAGTGTATTAGAGATGGTGCGCTCTGCCCCTACACAAATTTCCTTGGAAGTTCGTCTGCATTTGTCGGTAAGGGCGCCTCAGAAAATTAGTAATCACTTAACTCCTCTCCACATCGGTGTAACGTCTGTGGAGATTTCAGTAAATCATTATCATTTTTTTACCTTAAGATCGCCCCAGACAAGATATGAAGCTATTTGCTATAGGGAGCTGAAAAGAAACAAAGGATAGCTATCGCAGCGAAAGGAGAGACCTATTTACATTATAGTATTGAAAAGGCCAGGGCTGGAGATAGGGATTACAATATCAATAATAATAATAATAATAATAATAATAATAATAATAATAATGTAATATCGGCCTTCCTTGAACAGAGGAATTTACACCGATTACCACTATAAATAGCGCTGGTAATTCCAACACCGGTGAGAGAGATGCGACTGCACTTCAACTGCTAGCCGAGTGCCCAACAGATATACACGCTTTATTTAATATTTAAACTGTAAATATATATTTCGCTCTCATAACCTTTCGACATTTTACTATTACAAATCATAATAAGCAACCATTATAATACTCATCAATACTCACCATAGTAAGAGAGTTAGGAACAATATCGAAAAACTTTGAGAAAAGAGTGGAAGAAATTAGAATCAAGTGCGATGGCTGAGAAGATACAACAGATAACAATAATGAAAATAACTGGAATATTAAAGAAAAACCATTGAATGCAGAAACCAACACAAATGAGCGACATACCGGACATACAGAAATGGATTCATGAAAACCGAAACTGTATAATTGTAAGTTAAACCCCGTGCGTCTTGTCTTTCTTGTAAGTTAAATGTTACATGTTTTTCGTTGTATGTTACTTGTTACATGTTTTTGTGCATGTTACATGTTACATCTTATTTGTGTATTTTACGTGTTACATGTTTTTGTGTATGTTACATGTTACATGTTACATGTTTTTGTGTATGTTAAATGTGGCATGTTTTTTGTGTATGTTACATGTTGCACGTTTTTCGGTGTATGTAATATGTTACATGTTTTTGTGTATGCTCCATGTTACATGTTTTTGTGTATGTTACATGTTGCATGATTTTGTGTATGTTACATGATACTTGTTTTTGTGTATGTTACATGTTGCATAATTCTGTGTATGTTACATGTTACATGTTTTTGTGTATGTTACATGTCACATGTTTTGTGTATGTTACAGGTTGCATGATTTTGTGTATGTTACATGTTACATGTTTTTGTGTATGTTAGATGTTGCATGATTTTGTGTATGTTACATGATACATGATTTTTTGTATGTTACATGTTACATGATTTTGTGTATGTTACATGTTGCATGATTTTGTGTATGTTACATGTTACATGTTTTTGCGTATGTTACATGTTGCATGATTTTGTGTATGTTACATGATACATGTTTTTGTGTATGTTACATGTTGCACGATTTTGTGCATGTTACATGTAACATGTTACATGTTTTTGTGTATGTTACATGTTACATGTTTTGTGTATGTCACATGTTGCATGGTTTTTGTGTATGCTCCATGTAGTATGTTTTTTGTGTATGTTACATGTTGCATGCTTGTGTGTATGTTACATGTTACATGTTTTTCCGTATGTTACATGTTACATGTTTTTGAGATGTTACATGTTACATGCTTTTTGTGTATGTTTCATGTTGCATGTTTTTGTGTATGTTACATGTTATATGTGTTTTGTGTATGTTAAATGCAACATGTTTTGTGTATTTAACATATTGCATGTTTTAGTGTATGTTACAGTTTTTGTGTATGCTACGTGTTTTTGTGTGTGTTACATGTTGCATTTTTATATATATTACATGTTACATGTTTTAGTGTATATTACATGTTTTTGCGTATGTTATATGCTTTTGTGCGTGTTATATGTTGCATGCGTTTTGTATTTTACGTATTGTATGTTTTTGTGTATGTTACATGTTTTTGTTTACGTTACATGTTACAATATTTTGTGTACGTTACATGTTTTTGTGTATGTTACATGTTGCATATTTTTGTGTATATTACACCTTAGTTATCACTTCTAGTGAGCAAAATAATAAAAAATATGCCAGCAAACAGATCAAAAACGTCCTCAACAATAAATTCAACAGTGGCTTTTTTGCTGTCGGACTGAAGTATGTTTTGTTTAGTCAAAGAAGGTTCAGTCTTCCGGATTTTACTTGCTATTTGAGAAAAGGCTAGTTTAGTGCCAATCCCCGCTGCCTCTGCTGTGAAATACCGATGGAGTACATGAAGCATCTTATGTAAACCAAATCATAGAGAAGAAATAAATGAAATGTTGTTCGTCCATCGCAACACCGAAGATCATTTGATTATCAGGGAGAGCTAATCATCGATAAGTGTGAAGATGGCTGATAAGCTTAATTTGCGTTAGAAAAGTTTGGCTACGCTGCCAGCAGATGTTGGAGATTTCTTCTGCTCTGCTTATCCTTCTCTGCATTAGTTTTCCTGTCACTTTCTTCGGCTTGCAGCGTCATGTATAGTGGACTGCTTCTTGGCTCTATCTGAAGCTGTCTATTCCCATGATGACAGATCAACGTTAATGGCTTCAATAATGCCTAATTGTTTCCTCTGACCACGATGGAAGCGTAGCCGTGCTGAAGCTCATCCACCATAGCAATATTGAGATACGTTAATAAATCTTGAAAAGAAACGCTGTCAGTGGGTTTGTCACGCTTTATTTTAAAACAGTTTCTTCCAACGTCGAACGCAGTTTGAATTAACATATTTTAAAGAATGTTCGTTTTCGTGCATATTCAGTTATAAAAATAACTTCTATTTTCAAAAAACAAAATATTTGAGTCTGTTTTATTTTATGCTGTTGATTCAGCCTCCGCAAAAGCAAAAAGCACACGCACCAATTTTACTTGACATTCGTTTTGTTTACTAAAGAGACTTCGCCAGCAAATGGCAATGGCCTGCAGCGAAGCGGTATCTATAGAATTTGCCGAGAAAAGTCTTTTCCTGCCGAGTCCCAGCTGAGCGACCCATTTTTAGCAAACACGTGACCTAATGCCAAATTCATTAATTCGGGGAAATGGGATTGGCGGCGGGATGATTGTGTTCTTAGCGAAACTTGTATTTAAACTTTTTTTTTTATTTCGAAACACACACACTATATTCACTTATTACTCCCTTTCTCTGCATATGTACCCAGAAATAGCTAGAGTGCTAAATTAATTGCGCAAGAACATATATTAGGAATTTGAATATAAAACACGATGAACAACATCTTAAAAAATACGAAACTATCACTACAAAACGTTTTGCATATCAACACCCGGCCGTATTCCCAGATTAAGTTTTAAATAATAATTATACAGGTTATTATTTTGTTTTGAATTAAACTAGATTTTTATTCAAATGTAGATATAGTATATTCGTCCTTTTGTTTTATTAACTAGCAAAAAAACCTGACGTTGCCCGAGAGTGAATATGATAAACTTCCAATACTTGTATTGTCAGCGAAATTGGTGAATTTGCCAATTTTCAATTAAATTGATTGATTGCCAGCTCTAGTCGGAGACCCACCACGGTGCATCAGGACGAATCTTTAGATGCCTACCAGCAGTGAATTACTCTACAATAACTTGTAGTCGACATTACACCGTAGAGAACCTACTGTTGATTTCATAAAATTATTGTTATATAATGACTTGAATTATTTAAAATGCCAAAATTAAGTATCATGGTTCAGTTGTGCGCTAAACACAAACACTCACCACTGTCTTATCAAAGAACATACTGTTGATTTTATATGTCAGCCCGTCTGCTTTTGCGATGAAAACAATGCAATTGCATTTACGATGTTAGGTTGTGTAAAGGTTTAAACTTTAGTTTGAATCGGAATGTTTCTTCTTTAATCGGAGTTTTTCGATTATCGATTTTTCATACTTATTGAAAGTATTTCGATAAAAATTCTATCCAAGAACAATCCCGGGCACATAAAGTAGATTTAAATGAAATTTAAAAAGAAATCGGCTCAGTCGTTTTGGACGACATAGGGAACGAAGTCGTATGCACAGATACACACGCAAAGTGTATATAAGAGTAGAGATGCATCCATTTAAACAAATTAGATTGATACCGTTTAACACTCAGTTGTCATTATATATTATTTTGATTATTATTCCATACCTTTGTAACTTCACTAGTTATCAAGGCTCGAAGCCACTCGAGGGTAAGTTAATGAGTATGAAAGTGAGCATTAAGTAGAAATTGATCATTTAAGAAAACAGATCGACTAGAACTTGTTTGCATTGAACTTGAAAATCGCCATACTATAGTCAACTGGGAAGCAATCTCGCTGTATATATTTTCGCAAGCGGGCAGTTATAGTAATGATACTGTGTTCATAAAATATTTAATTTTAGGCATAAGTATAAAGATGGGGCAATGGTTGCCTGTGGTTGTAGCGAGACGATTTTTTGTGAGCGTTTTAAAAGGAGGAGCATAGATTGGAGCTCGGTCGAAAACTTGCTATGAATTTCTATTGAAAGCAGATATAAACTCGCAACATCTCTCATGTGAAAAAGAGATTGCGAGGAGGAGAAAATTACATCTCCTATTAAATTTTGAAGCTGGTTTTGAACCCTGTCAAGACACCAGTACTCTATTCAGTATATGAAAATCTTATGAACAGACATAATTCCATGTAAAATCCCTAAAAACGCTAATTTGTTGAAATGAAAACAAAAACTACCTTCATTACTGTTGCTGTAGGAAAGGTTCATCAAGTAAAATATCCGAACAACACGTTTAGGTAGAAAGAATATATTATATATAAAAGAAAAAAAAAGCTGTCAGTATTTCCGACTTTTAAGTTTGGCAGTCTTTAATCTCACGTTAGGTCGCGATATCTCACGAGAGTATTAGCCTCGCGGTTTATATAATCGTTAACAGAGTTTCATATACGGCATACTCAAGTTTGGCACACCGGTTTCCGTCCGATCACCGGAGTTAAGCAACAATGAGCCTGGCCAGTACCAGATGGGTGATAATTTAGGACATTCAGGTGCTGTATGTGCTCTCCGCTTATTTCGGCATTGTCTCCAGTCGTCTTTGCTCTTTGCTAATGGACTCAAGCAGTGCCGATCCAGGAAAGTTGTGGTTGAGGATTGCGCAACCCTTGCGACACAGTTACACACGCAGCTGCCTCTACAGAGGGTATGATTTGTCGTTCGATACTGAACGGAGGTATAGAGAAGATACTCCACTACGGTTGAACAGGTAAATCCCCAGAACACATAGAGATTGGAAAGATAAGCCTTGGACGCAGACGTCAAGCATTGATTCCAAGCGACCAGTTAACAATCTCAATCTTTGCTCATGTAAAGAATGGCCTTCTATTGATTGAACTAAATTACGGCGTGAATTTACGTAAACTATAGTATACGGTGTTTATAAAAAATGTTTTTAATATAATCTAATAAATTGTTTCGTGTATTTTTTTTAAGGTATATCGAACTTAATCTGTGAAACACCAAAATTGTTCGCTTAGAAAATGTTTATATAATTATAAAGCAATGACCGAAAATGCTCTTAATCTTAGTTATTATCTTATATAGCATAATCCGAAATGATCTTCACACTCACCGGATCCTAACTTATCTTATTTCTGTAATGTCTATCAGAGCAATTCTCAAATATTTCTTGAACTAAACAGTCATTACAATTCAAGAACGTGATCAACATGTTTGAAAGTAATACACGAGGTGTTTTTAATAAGTTTCCAGATTTTTTGTACAGGCATCCGTAGACCCTTGCAAAGTCAATATGTTATGGCTATATATCTTATGGGATTACTGTGCAATTTTTATGATTTCAGGTTCAAATAAAAAAAAAACTACTGCAGGAATAAGAATACACCCTACAAAAGATTGAGGGTCACAGCTGGTGAATTTCAAAAATGCAATCTTGTCGTGAGGACAATTTAGAAGAACAATATGCAATAATATTTTGTTTAAAACTTGGAAAAATACCAAAGAAACGTATGGAATGCTTGGTTTTGGACCTCCATGCATGAATCGAGCATCGGTTTTTGAGTTATATAAGAGATGCAAAGAAGGCAAGACGTCAGTGAGGAATGATGAGAAGCACGGAAGGAGTAAGGTAGTCAGAATATCACAGTTTATTGGTAAAATACAGAATTTCATGGATAAGAACCGTCGTAGACAATAAGTGTTTAGTGTCAGTGTGGAAACTGTACACACAATCATTTGCAAAGAACTGAAGATGCAGATAATATGCTCAAATGCACCAGTTCACAACTCCATCCTCTTCACAGACTATTTTACCAAGGTGGGCATCAAGGCAGTTCCTCACTCTTCCTATAGTCCAAACCTTGCTCACCTGTGACTTGGTTATTCCCTACGCTCAAGTAAATCCTAAGAGTATGTCGTTATGAGACAATTTAAGATATGTGATGAGGGTCATTGACTTCTATGGGGCCTTCCAGAAGTTGTTGAAACGGCACAACAATTGCATTGCAGCCGGAGGAGATTACTTCAAGGGGCCCTAGAGTTTCATGTGTGTACTTTCAATAAAAGTGCCCACACAAAAAAGCCTGGAAACTTATCGTTGGCACCCCGTATTATCATATGTCCGATAAAGAGTTTAGATATGTTGCTAAATTAACTAAGTTCGAATTAAATGTCCCACTAATTGACTTACTGAAATTACCCAGGAAATTCTTTGAGTTTTATATGATAAATCTGGAAAAACAAAATTCCATCATGATTCGTGTTCTAGGTCTCACGAGGCGTTATACGTAATAAGTGGCGCCAATCCTCTTACTTTTCTAAAACGTAGTGACGTCATATCTGACCCGTATTTGGCACGAGTACAAACAAACGCAGACAAAAACCAACAACGACGCCGACGACAATGACGACCTTTGGAGTTATACGTATAGCTAAACTTCCCATTGGTTTCTCTCCCCGTTCGTCACTGGTCGCATTATCATCCAAGCAACGACGCTATCTTCGCAACGGAAACGTTTAAAAGCAAGCTAATGCGTTGGCGACCTTCGGGTTATAGCAGAAAATGGCGTCGGTGACATGTCGAAAATGGGGTGACAAACGTGACGAGGGTCTTGTATTTTTAGGGTGGTGGGCGTTATGGAGGTGGTAAATACCACAGTGCAAAACCCATCCACCCAAAACTACAAACTGTTACATTGTTCGATAATTGTGTAATTTAAGGCCAACATTCTATACATGTGATGTTCTAACTACATTCATGTCGTCGGAATATCTCTTTCCAGTTAAGCATATGCATTTGTAGATGTGTATGTCTGTGCGTATGATATGCACCTAAATGTATCAACGCAAAAGACAACAGGTCATTGTAAATAAATACACTCACAAATTAATTATATCAGTTTCTCATAATTGAAACAGTTGCACTATATATATATATATATATATATATATATATATATATATATATATATATATATATATATAGGTTAATAATCTACTTGAGACATGCTATATATATATACATATATAGGTTAATAATCTACTTGAGACATACTATCTATCTATCTATCTATCTATATCTATATATATATATATATATATATATATATATATATATATAGATATAGGTAAATAATCTACTTGAGACATAATCGGTTCGTATATATTAATCGTAATGGATTAAAAAACATTTCTGATAAATAATTTTTTTTCAAATAAAAAGATCTTTTTCATATCAATTTTTGTAAATTTTGAAAAGGTCTAAGCCTAATGAATGCCTTTTTATTGGGTGTAATATATATATATATATATATATATATATATATATATATATATATATAGTGTAATGTATATAGTGTAATATATATAGTGTAATATATATATATATATATATATATATATATATATATATATAGTGTAATATAATATTTCTCCAAAATCCAAATATCAAGTTTTCTTCGTTGGTCATTTATTACTTTTCAAAACGTATCCTTTAAAATATTGTCTAGATTTTCGACTAACAAGTCTACAAAATTATGTTATTATTGCATATTTATGTGTGTGTGGGGAGGGTAGGTATGTCTGTGTGTGTGTGTGTGTGTGTGAGCCTTTCTATGTATAAAAGAACAGCTGATTGTAAAGAGCTGATGAACCCGTTTTTATTTCATAGTTTAAATGTCAAGTTATTTAGTTATGTTTTTTAAAAGTATATCAACAATTTTCAAGTTATTCATGCCGAATTCAATGACTTTGAAAAAAGTTATATACCCCTAGTTATGCCCTAGTTCATTATATCTTAAAATCTGAATATATATATATATATATATATATATATATATATATATATATACGCTTTGTTTTGTATACTTTTAACTTTTATTGTTTTTCTGTCCCTTCTCTATTATAAACCGCTATCATCCCCCCGAAATATTTTTTTCCAATTCTAATATTCAAAAGAAATCCTATTTTTAATGTTAATGTCTTCAAATACGGTGTTGTCTTTTTATCTTTATATTTGAATAATGACGCCTTTTTCTTCTCTTCTGAGGAGATGCATATAGCTGCGAAATGACATGATCTAAAAATGTTTCTCCCTGATCTCTCTTTCTGTAAACCTTATTGAAATTTTAATGTAATAAAGTTACTATGTGACATTACACTGGATCTTTTAAGCTTAATTTCTCTCTCCTTCTTTTTCTCTCTCTTACATGCTCTCTTTCTCTTTCATATGTGATTTTTAAATACCTACAGAGATTAGTGGTTCGTCCTCTCGGGAGTCGTCAGTGCAGAGAGTTACGATATAGTTCAGCCCGGAGATTCGAACAGGACCACAAAGCCATCTCTGAATGCATTACCTATAACAAACCACACGGCCAACGTTAACAGCGAGAAATTAAGTTGAAAATTAAACATTCATTATTAAAGTCGAGACGTCGATCCAGAGTGATCTAATGATCATGATGTCATGATCTGTACGTGCCAGTTTAAGTGACCGACTTACATTTTAACCTAAAATGCTCAACAAAAAGGTCTTAAAAGGATTAACACACACACACACACATACTGCATGCCTGTGGAACTCTGTTCCGTCTGCCTGCTTCCCACCTGACTACAACTTGGATGTCTTCAAGTCCAACGTCAACAAATTCCTAAAGAACCGCCACCTTAAGTAAACACTTCATCAAATCTCCACACTAACGTACTGTACTTGCAATAACCCTTATCCCTGAGTGGCTTCCGGGCCTTGATAAGTGGTGACCACCGTGTTAAATAACCCCAAACACACACACACACACATATATATATATATATATATATATATATATATATATATACATACATATAAATTATAATATAATGTCAAATTCTGTTAATATATTTTATATTTATCCGACTCGAATACAACCAAACGATATAATTTTAAGAAACTCTAATCAGTCATATTCTTATAACTTGTGAATATATATTTCGAATCTTAGAAGTATAACATAAGTGATATTGAAGTTCAAAGTTTCATATATATTAACCTAATATGTCACTATACTTAATATATTTACTAATTGATAGATCGTTCTCATCGATCGTTTTTTTTAATCATTTGTACATTTCTTTACGTTATCAGACGGCACAATATTTATACCTTCAATCATTTTCGTAGTTTTTTGGCAAAGAACCTAAAGCCGATTCTTTAGGCCCCAAAGAAATCTTTTTAATCAATATTATTTATCAGATTTTCGTGGCGGTTCCAAAAATCTAAAGAAAAAAAAATCTCGTTAGCTTTTCAAAGATTTTGTTGCATCATTATCTCTTATTCATTTCTTGCCTATAATATTTTTCACTCTTTTTCTTTTACATATATCCTTGTCGATATACTTAACTATTTAAAACCTGTTTATATATATATATATATATATATATATATATATATATATATATATATATATATATATATATATATAAGTTAACTCAGTCTACGTTTATTAGCCATAATCATAGTGTATATGTTGTTGTTTTTTTTATATTGTGGTCTTTTAAAGAACCTGTTCTGGCCTTATATCATCCTTCCACCGGGCAATGCTGGTACACGGGTAATGCTAGTATATATATATATATATATATATATATATATATATATATATATATATGCTGGTACACGGGTATTGCTAGTATATATATATATATATATATATATATATACTAGCAATACCCGTGTACCAGCATTGCCCGGTGGAAGGATGATATAAGGCCAGAACAGGTTCTTTAAAAGACCACCATAAAAAAAAACAACAACATATACACTATGATTATGGCTAATAAACGTAGACTGAGTTAACTTTGTCTTGTTTTATTTTATGAAGAAGTCGCCACTAATGAACAGAAATATGGAAAAGCACGTTAGTTAACGATAAATAAATGTTTGGCGAAAAATAATGGAAAGTAATAATTAAATGTGCATTCAAATATTTTCGTCAATCCTTAAACCATTGTAATAAAACGGATCCTTATAGATTGAGGTAATTTTGTTTCGTTTTGTTTAGGAAGTAATGGTTAAGTTATGAAGTTAGAGCCCTGTTAATACTCAAATAATTATAATAATTTAACAAGTATGCAACCCCTCAAAACAAAAGAAATATATTTAAAAAACTGCTGTGGAATTAATCAGAAGCGAAACCTGTAAAACCGTGTTGGTACCCCATATAATAAAATATAATAAAACGTAATCCTTATAAAAGTATAAGCAGTATTTATAGAAACATTAAATACATTTGACAAAGTTTCTGATATACGAGGTGCCTTTAATAAGGTTCCAATATTTTTTGTACAGGCATTTAAAATTATAGTAGACTCGTGAAAATTCGGTAGCTTATTGCTATACATGTTATGAGATGACTGCCCAATTTTTTATGGTCAGTTTTATATAAAACAAGTACAGGAGAAATAAGAATACACTCTACTGAATCCTGATTGTCATAGCTGGTGAATCAAAAAAAATGCAATCTGGACGTGAGGAGACTTTAAAATAATAATATACGGTAAAATGCTGTTTTATAGTTGGAAAACTGCTAGAAAAATGTATGGAATGCTTCAAATTGCTTTTAGATCACGATGCATGAATCGAGCGTCAGTTTTTGAGTAGCATAAGGGGTTCAAGGAAGGCAGGGAGTCGGTGAGGAATTATGAAAAGTGTGGGAGGAGTAAGGAAATCAGAACAAGTGTTGATTGGACAAATAAAGAATTTCATGGATAATGACAGGCGTGTGTCTATAGAGAGAATAAGTGCACAGTTTGATGTCAGCGAGAGACCTGCACACACAATTATTCGCTAAGAACTGATTATGGGAAGGATTGGCGCGAAGTTAGTCCCAAGGGCCGCTCCATCCTTTTATCAAGATAAGCCTCAACCTGCCTATAGTCAAGACTTTGCATACTGTAACTTTGGATTATTCCCTGAGCTCAACGGAAACTCTAGAGGCTGTCGTTATGAGAACAATAGTGAGATGAAAGAGGCTGTGACAAGAGTTATTGATACGCTCACACAAGAGGACTTCCATGGAGCCTTCCTAAAGTTGTTGGAACGGTACAATAAATGCATTGCAGCCGGAGGAGATTACTTCGAAGGTGAAGGAGTTTAATGTCTGTACTATTAATGAAATTCTTCAAAGCACCTCGTAAAAAAACCATTTAATTTATGTAAATGTGTTTATTTGAATATTTTAAAAAAATATTTTATTTTAAACTATTTCATTTATATATATATACATATATATATATATATATATATATATATATATATATATATATATATATATATATATATATATATATGTATATTAGTGTTAGGAAGATTAATCGGAATTGGGAATTGGAAAAATCAAAACTTTAAACGGTATCGGAATCGGTAACGGAATCGGGATTTTTTTTGTCTATTTTCCGATGCCAAAACGATTCTTTTAATTGTCTTTTTTATTGAATTTTGTTAAAAACAAAACATTCAACTGCTAGTAGTAATAAGATAATAAATACTTATTGATTTTAAACTACCAATAAAACAAAAACCTATAGATCATCTCTTCCCTCAAGTTTACTTTTAAGAAAATAGTTGAATTAATTTGAATTAAACCGGAAGCGGGAATAAATAACAACTGTATAGTTGATTTATAAGTAATCGGAATCGGAATCGGTACTTGTATAGGAATTAGGAATTTAGTACGGAATCGGTAATTGTATCAGAATCGGGAAAATATTAGAATCGTCCCATCACTAGTAAATAAGGTCACGCAAAAGTATTGGATACGTTACATTTTTCTTCATAATTCTAATTCGAGTTCAAGTTTTTACCTAAAATTTGGTCAGTATATTTCCATTAATATTCTAACTTATATTTGAGACAATAATCACAAAATCGAAGTTTAGAAATCTTATACTTTAGGAAAAATATATATTAACAAACGCAAAAAATATTTTCTAAATAATTTTATATAACGTTTGTTGAGAGGACGTTCTCCTTACAAAAATATTTGATGCACCGGCAAGCATTCTGGATTTCTTCTACCAACGTATCGTTATATCGCCGACGAGAACGACCGCTTCGTATGCCCTTGGAAATAACGGTATAGGACAACCAAACATTCTTGATATATGGAATTACTGATTTTTCCCCTGGATCACCACTCCTTCAACCTTGCAGTAACATCCCGGAAAATATTGAACTCATTCTGATAATGGACTGCCCAGGTTGTATGAACTCCTTTTTTATGACTTGTATTCACCATTCAAATAACATTTTCAATATATGTGCTGAAAAGCAAAATACTGAACATTTTGCTAATTGCATTTCATTTCCTCTGATGGTTTTTTATGACTTTCTTTCCCCATGTATAGCACACATTCACACACAATCACACACACATACATACACATACATGTACATATACACATGCACACGCATACGTATATGTACATGTATGTATATGTATGTGTGTGTGATTGTGTATGAAAGTGTGCTATACATGGGGAAAGAAAGTCATAAAAAAACCCATAAAAACCTTCACCAAGTGGACCGAAAGCCCCCTCTTTGAAATTAACTCTGACCGGACACTACCAACACTTACTATTAGAGACAGAATGTCTGAGACCACATCACTCTGAAAAACACATTTAGTATTAGCAGATGTAAAAATAACATTTCAGACTCCCATTTAAAAAAAAAGAATCCTTTTCACGAAAATATCTGAATAAAGCGAACCAAAGCTTGAAACGCGTTATAAAAATATTTTTAAATAAAAATATGATAAAATGCTAAAAGCCCCACAATTGTTGATGGCTACACTCTTTTAAATATACATTTTTCTCTCGTTGGAACTACATAACCATCGCTCTAATATATATATATATATATATATATATATATATATATATATATATATATATATCACCTACTTCCTCATGAGCCTATGTGTACAAAATCTTAAGTCAAAATCTTAAGCCAATATAATTGAACCGAACTCAATTTCAGTTCTAAAAATAGGTAAAACGGGTCTATCGATTTGATTCTCAGAAATAAAAATGACTATTTCCAATTTCTGCCCCTGATAAACGATATTCGCGGTGTGTTACTTTTATTGAAGGAGGCAGCAATATATAGTTAAAGTTGACGTCAATATACGCACCTGCATTGTGAAATCCATTCTTTTCATAACTGAGCGAATATAACGTAGATATTGGTTTTTAAATACATTGTGGAATCAATTAAAAGGTATTTCAAAGCAGAATGAATTCCTTGCAAGCGCATATAAAAATCCATAAGAATATGATGTTGTGACGGTTAACCGTTTATCATTTATTAACATTTCGAATTTCCTCTTCTATATTATATGATGTAGAGTGATAATATTCATTCAGTTTTCATAAAGTAGAGATATAACCTTTTCCCAGAAAAAAAACAAAATATACGTAATTTGAATGATATTAGAATCGTAGTTATATTCTACAGAATATATATATATATATATATATATATATATATATATATGTATATACACACATACACACACATATATATATGTATATGTATAAACACACACACATATATATATATATGTATATGTATATATGACGAGAATCTTATATGTAGACATTACGAAAAAGTCATACACACATTCACAATGTTCATGACTTCCGGTTGTGTGAACACGTTAGATTGTCATTGTACTCGACCGTATTTGGCGCTTAAGGATTCTAAATCTATTCCTTCCCTTGGCAATTTTTGGTGGCACTGCGGTGGAGGCTCAACAGATGGAGCAAAATGTGGCTTCGTAACTGGGTTCGAATCTCATGAGCAGTAGGAATTGTTACTCTACACTGAAGTAAGTATGAATCATTAGTATCTGTAGTTATAAATTAATATTTTTTAACCATAATTACCAATCTTCTTTAAAAATACTTAAGGATGGCCATTAAGGCAGTCAACTAGCGTTTATGCAATGTTCACGACTTTCACTGGTGAGTACACTCTAAATTGTCATTGACATCGCCCGAATTCAGCGTTTAATAGTTTCCTTCTCGTGGCATTTTTTCGTGGCTTGGGGTTGAGGCTCAGCAAATGGAGCAAAAGATGGCTTAGTAGGAATTGTTATCTATACCGATAATTGCGTGAGCATGAAACACTAGTGTTTGTAAATATAAAGGAATTATTATAATATATGCACATATATATATATATATATATATATATATATTTATATATGTGTGGGGGGTTGTGTGTGTGTGTGCGTGTTTGTGTGTGCAATTTTTATAAACATTTACTTAGCCTACACCAATCAATTTGCATTCCTGTGTCAAGCACATATCATCTCAGCATAGCAATAATATAAGATTATAGAAATTCTGACAAAAATCCAAGACGTTCTTTCCAACATTATGATTACCTGGGTTGAATCTGAGGTCGAAGCCTTTTATATGTGTCAGATATTATCATTACGGATTAGCTTGATTTTATTTGCTTTTCCAGCTATACTGTAGCTTATTCCCTACAGGATTGCACATTGGAAAATTGCAGATGTCACTAACTCATATACATAATCAGAATATATGTACGCACATACGAGTTATGATCATCTGTTTACTTGCACCAAGATTTCTGACCGATTATGTATACACACACAAAAACAGACGGCATTCTCAAACATACAAGTTCAAACTACATCGACATTTACTATAGGTTAAACTTGATGAAAACTACATACACAGATATAGACAAACATATTACCATATAGTATACATTTATAATCACAGTTTACAGAGAATAGAATACATTGCAGTAGGGCAGAATAACTAATTTTGTTCGAAAACAAATTTTAAATATAGTAATCAGGATAATATAATTAAATATATTTAGCAGCCCTTTCTTACGAATGTAAATGAAATAAAAAGCTTTCCACACTTTTGAATACCTTATATTTCAAATGTCAAGTTTGTAGATCAAATATTCGTTGAGTAGATAAGTTGAGAATTGTCCTCACGCACACATTCTTACTTTTGTGTATATATATATATATTAAAAATTTGACTCATGTGCAGGTAACCTACATCTAATATTTCAAGTGTTTAGACCTAAAATTAGTGGAGGACTTTGTATAGTTTGCAATTGTCATATCTTTCTACTTTGACCTCTTCGCTGCCAAATTTTCGTCCCAAAACTGATTAAAAAGTTTGCTGCATGTCTGAATGCCCTTTATGTAAAAAATTCAAATGTTTAGAAACAAAATTACCTGAGTAGTTCGCTAGAGACCGCAAACGTAAAATCGTTTGAACTTTGCCCTTAAGCAGCGGAGGTAGATTTTTTTAAAACTTTGATTCCAATTTTTACCCTTTAACATTAAGTGTTTTGGGCTTAAATCAGATTGAAAAATTAGATCTATGTTCAACAAATCTACATCTAAAATTTCAAGTGTTTAGACCCCAAATTGGCGGAGGAGTTTGGTATAGTTTTCAAAGATCAAATTGTTAAACTTTGACCCCTTCACAGCCAATTTTGTGGCCGAATACCGATAAATCTTATACCCCTTATGTCAAATTTTCAAGTCTGTTGATTGGAAATAGACGGAGTAGTTTGGTAGGGAAATGTACACACATAGATACACAGAGAGACAATTTCAATTATATATATATATATATATATATATATATATATATATATATTTATATATAACTACATAATTTACTCACATAAAATTAATATACGAAAGTATAGATTTATGTGTAAACTTTAAGTATTTACTTCAAAAGTGCTCAATACGTAGATAGAGCTAGTTAGTAATTCATAAAATATATATGTTGATTAAGTCACATTGAACATTCCGCGTTTCATCCACTCTAGGACTCCTCAGCCTGAGGAGTCCTAGAGTGGATGAAACGAGAAATATTCAGTGTGACTTAATCGCCATATATATTTTATGAATTACTATATATATATATATATATATATTTAATATTTTGTGCCGTATAGCGAGTTTTGTTTTAATTTTTCTGCGTACTACACTCGTGAGCCAATAAAAAGTGGGCCAAACAAATTTTATACATTTTATTGCACTAAAAGCTATATTGAGCAAAGAACAATTGAACAAGGAAACTTTGATACTAATAACACAGAACAAAAAAAAAATACTTTAATAAATGCTTAGTATGCAATCACACCCCCTTTGAATTCTTTAAAAGTTCAATCCTTTTAGACAGCGAAAATTAAAAAAAATTCAGGGGAAAATATTGAAAAATCGATTTGTTCCTTCTTTCACGCTTGCCCCATTTTTTTGCTCATGAGTGTATGTACTCATTGGAAATATACTAGAAACGTTTATTGATTCTTTTTTTATTTAAACGATATATATATTTTATATTGTAAATATAGCAACAACTGTTATTTTTGCATATATACCATACTTTTTCCATACGCCATTATTCTTTCTTATGCCAGTCCTGTTTATATATATTTTATGTATACATTCGAATGGTGCAAAAATAATGTCGTTTTCTGGCATTCAACTTTTGGTAAAAAAACGACACTATTTTTGCACCAACATAATTGTGATGTGTGTTTTTGCGAGATTATTTATTTAAATCTTTTCTGTGATTAATTTCAGATATATTTGTGCTTTTGTTTATATCTATCTAAGATTTTTTTTCTTTTATGTCCTTCTACGGTACCGCATATTCCATCCTATCTATCTATCTATCTATCTATCTATCTATCTATCTATCTATGAATAATTCAATATTTTTATATTTACTTTCCATAGAATTTATTGATTACAATTTCTCCCCTATCTTTTGTACTTTTACACTATTTTTCCTTCTACTTTCTGGAATGATAACAGTGTCGCCCTAGAAGAGACGGCATGGTTCCATTTCTGTTTGATAAAAGCATTATGCAAGATCATGCCACTTAACACCATCGAAGTCGGCTTGAAAGTCAATACTAACGTAAACCTGGATTTGCTGAAGAGTGTAGTGACCCCTGGTGCAATCAGGTTGCCGCAGGAAGTGTGGCATCAGAACTCAGTACCAGCGCACAAGTCCAAAGAGACTCAGGTTAGCTTCAGAAGGCGTGATACGACTTTGTGCCCATCTCTCACTGTCCCTTATCTCCCGAGCTGGGCCCGCTGGACTACGTCGTTATATGTCGAGAACATCACTAACATCTTTGCTCACAACAGCAAGCCTAATCGTTACCATCCGCCGAGTATTCGCTGAGCTCTGCCGCCGCTTGTGAAAAGGGTATGCTTCCAGTTCCGGACCGTATCGAAGTGGTGATAAGGCTAAAGGCGACTACATTTAATAAACGTCAGCTCTACTACATAATAACGTGAATTTATTTTTTTTAAATAAAAGTTTTAACTATAAACGTGTAGTGTAGATTTCTTTAAGGCGACAGATTTATCGTTCCACATAACTGTTATGCATTTGTTTATATTTATCTAATATATGCTTGGTTTCTTCGCGGTTTTCTTATATATTTCTATTATACAATCATTGTGCTTCTTTCTACATTTCTATATTTCCGTCCTATGTGCTGCTGTTTCTTTCAATCTGCCAAAGATCTATCTATCTATCTATCTATCTATCTATGTCTAGTTTTCTTATATTGCATTCTACTATGTGAACGTTTCCGGTATAACTTCTGTTTATTATGTCATAACATGCGCACAAATACACAGGAAAACTAATCAGTATTTGTACGCTTCTACGCATGACTTGAACTATGATCTCTGCTTTCCTTGCATGAAATTAGGTTCTTTACTGAGAAAACAATCATTTTTTTAATTTGTGACGCCAAAGAGGTCGTTGATTTCATTTGTTCGTAAAATGTTTTTTCCACAAATTTATCGATAATCAACATGCAATCTCCATATATAATATTTTGATTGCAGAAATTCCTCCCAAGACCAAAGTGGCCTAGGTTTGCTAAAACAGATGCCAAATTCAATAGAACTACCCTGATAGCCACTTACGGCATAATCAGGTTGACACACCGGTCCCAGCTGGATCACCGAAGTTAAGCTACGTTGGACCTTGTCAGTACTAAATGGGTGATCATTGGGACTTTCAGGTACTTTATGTGCTCTCCGCTTATCTCGGCATTGTTTCCAGTCGTCCTGGTCTTCTTGCCACTAGACTCAAACAGTGCCGATTCAGGAATGGCGTGGTTGAGGTTTGCGCAACCTTGCCGCACAATTACACACGCTACTGCCCCTAAGGGGTATCCTTTGTTTTTTAAGACTGAACGAAAGCATAGATAGCCACTATCTTATGTGGTTTACGATCACCATTTCTGCCACATTCACTCCTGATAAAATGCTACATTACATATGATGAGCAACACCAGCACAATCGTAAAATCTACAGATGAAGAAGTTTTTTTTTCTCTCTCAATATCTAGTCCTCCCACCTCTAGCAGTTGTCACCGAGTACAAGTTTACACTTTTCAACTAAAGTGTGATTACACACCCCGTTACTGCCTAAGACATACATAGGCATAAAATATTCTTTCCCATTTACGAATTCTAAATAATAATGGTTCCCACTTTTACTGATTGGCAAAGATCTTCCATTCTCATATTCAAACAGGAAACTAATTCCCTAATAAACGAACGCTTCTAAAAAATAACAAAATGGCGTCGCTCTCCCAATGTAGACACTAATGCTAAAAATACAAACATATTAACCGCTCATAAACAGACAATTAAATACGGCTAACCTTATATACGGAAACAAATGTGCACAAGTAAAAAAACTTTGTATACATAACGACTTCTCCGACTTTGATTGCACGTCCGGAACATTGAGAAAATGTAAACACAGCAATGGTTTAGAAATGTAAACATGTACAAAATACCGACATGGCAAAAAATGATTTCCTTTGGTTTATGTTCTTGTTTTTTTTTTTGCATTTACTATTCCGGTTTACGATTAGATTTTCTACAGCGATTATCTACGCTACGTAAATTTCATTGAATACGGAAACAATTGTTTATTATATACTTCTGTTTTCACCAATTTTGCATTTTGTGGAATATTTTATTAAATTTTCTTTTCCGAACTGATTCTCAAAATTGCGAACACATGAACTTTTTTAGGGTGAGATAAATTTGTACATTAGGCCCACCTTCACATTTTCTTTAAGTTTCAAGTTTTCAATTATGCGGATTAAGAAAATCTCATTAAAATTTTGCGGAGACAAGTATTTATATAGATATAAAAACCTGTATCATGCATTGTAATTAACTGGATGCTGGATTTGTAAGCTCGCGCGATAAACAAATCAACTTCTCTCCTACCGACACTGCCACTCCCCATGGCATTTGCCGGTGGGTTTGCTGACAACGCATATAAAAAATTATTAAATTTAGGTGAATAACACCCTTCCAAATAAGATGTTATTGCTGAAAACCATTCTTTACATGGCGAGTTTGGGGGTGTCTATTCCGAACGCTGTTTTTAACATGGGAGATTGGGATGTCTATTCCAAACGCCGTTCTTCTTAACATGACAATACTCAAAGAAGTGAAGTGAAAAAAGCTTTTAATTCTTTTGTTTTACACGATGAAAAGACGACATAAAAACTGAATTTAATTTAATACTATTAGTGGAAGGGTCGTGAAGAAAAAGACTTGAATAACAAATGGAAACATCTACGATTACTACAACTAATTTCGATCACTCTAAACAGTTCACATAAAGTGAAACTCTCTAACTTCTAAAAATTCTGTTTTTACATTCCATTATTATTCTAATGAACCATTTTCCGTAATTTTATTAATTGATACTGGTTTACGGATTCCCTTAACGTTTTTGTTTCGATTCAGGCAGTGCCTGAAGGTTATCACTTCAAACCAGCAATAATCGCCAGTGAAAGACAGATCATTTTATTTCGGCCGGTGTTCGCAATTGTTCAGGGACGGCAGTGGTCAGTAACAAAACACGTAGTTTAGTTTTTTGCGAGAAGGGGAAGGCTGGCTTCTACTGGGCAACGTCGGTTAACGGGTCCTGCTAGAAAATAATGAATACAGCTGAGAAATTATTACTTAAAAATACGTAGTTTTAACACACACACACATACACACACTTAAACACATAGATATACAAACACATATATCTATATATATTGCAATTATAAGAAAAAGACAGGTTTTGATATTCGTCATTAAAAAACAGATAGATATTTAATAATAATAATAATAATAATAATAATAATAATAATAATAATAATAATAATAATAATAAAATATTAATGATACTAATTACCCCTCCCCTCAAATATATCGTGTCGGCATAGACAGATGCTATACCAAATAACCATGAAGGGTAAAAGATGCTATACCAAATATTCATGAAGGGTAAAAGACCGTGGAGAGACATTACTAACCAGACCTCCACTGGATGAGTTCGAAGTGGGTGCAGACCCTGTTGCCACACAAATACCAGTGAAGACTGATTGTCGTTACCAAAAATGAGGTATAGGTTGTGTAAACAGTTACATTCAATTAAGTTTAAATCTGCGGCTTTTGAAAAAATGACAAGTGCGGACTTTTGTTTTGGCGCCACTCTGAACCATATATATATATATATATATATATATATATATATATATATATATATGTGTGTGTGTGTGTGTGTGTGTGTGTGTGTGTGTGCGTGCGCGTGCGTGTGTGCGTGTGTGTGTGTGGGTGGTTGGGTGGTGGGTGTTTGTGTGTGTATTTAATTTATATATGTATATATCCAGACATGCTTAGATACATATATATATATATATATATATATATATATATATATATATATATATATATATATATATATATATATATATACATTATATCTCTATAATGAGAACTGGCTGTTGCGATAACGCAAATTCATTTATCAAGTTTATCGAAAGAAGTAAAGGCTACTGAAAATCTGGGAAGACATAATCCACCTAAGACTCGAACGAACGCCACAGGATAATCACAAATAAATCTTTGATGATGCCTTGTGTGAAAACTCCTCCTGAGTACAAATAATAATGACAATAATCAGAATAAGAAAAAAGAAGTTGCAGAAAAGGCAACGAGGAGAATACATATTTGAATATTAGAATTATTCATTGTTGCTTAGTGTAGAGAGATGTGTTAGCGACCGAATCATAATTGTCGACTTGCCAAAAACTCCGATAAGGTTTGCGTGCACTGTGGTAAATGGGATTTTCCGCGAACTTTGTCTGCTTTATGAATATTCATGAGGCAAATAACATGGTTGGCTAGAAATGTCACTAACACATCCATATGCACAAAGACACATATATATTGTACACATATATAGAAACATACGCACACATACATCAAATATATATATATATATATAGAGAGAGAGTAAAATTAAATATATATATATATATATATATATATATATATATGTATCTAAGCATGTCTGGATATATAAATATATAAATTAAATACACACACAAACACCCCCCCACCCACACACACACACGCACACACACACACACACACACACACACACACATATATATATATATATATATATATATATATGTGTATATATATATATATATGGTTCAGAGTGGCGCCAAAACAAAAGTCCGCACTTGTCATTTTTTCAAAAGCCTCAGATTTAAACTTAATTGAATGTAACTGTTTACACAACCTATACCTCATTTGATTCGCCTTTTATTATTCTATAATCTTACTTGTTCATATTTGACTTTTAATTGAAGTATCCTAGTGTTCACGTCAATCAAAAAAAATGACTTTAAATTGAGAGGGCAAATAGAAACTCCGCAGCAACAAATAAACTTAAAATTAGCTCAAATATCCACCTTTTAGTTAACAAAGTACCTCTAATCGTAATTGTTGTTTTTCCAGGTTATACAACGTAACATATAGTCTATATGGCTCGACTGTCTTTTAGTGATCGTCCGGAGCTCATTAATCTCCACATTTCTGGTTTATCCAATCGCGAAATCGGTCGCTGATTGCAATGTGATAAGAAAACGGTACGATAGTCTGCGCAAAAGTACCAAAACCCCGGCGTAGTTCGTAATGCCACAAGATCTGGTTGTAATAGATTTATTTTTATTGGGAAGACAATGCTATCAAGATCCGCAACCTCAGAAATAGATTTGAAACGGCTCCCCAAATCCAACAACAGTATAATCTCGTTAAAAATGCTCTCTTTCTGCATTTAAGAACAGATTGAAGGTATTTACTTGTGAGGCTGTATTTCAAACCGCAAGCCAATGATTTCTGTAAAGAACAGAAAGCGCCGTCTGGACTTCATCAGATGCAATGATGATAATGACTCTTCGTATTGGTTGAAAGTGATTTTTAGCGACGAAAGCAAGTTCAACAGTCTGAGCAGTGATGGTATACAGTAGTCCGCCGGAGGAAATACGAAGAATTTTATCCTAGGTTCACAATTTCAACGCTGCTAGGTGATGGAGGTTCAGTTTTGGTGTGGGGCGTCATTAGTGTTTCTACTCCAGGGCCTATATTTCCCTTGTAAGCTCGAATTAATTTGACCAAATACATTAATATGTAGACTGAGCATTTTCTATTCTACTTAGACCGAAATTTGGATGATAATCCCATCTTCATGCAGGATAATGCTCACATTCACACAGCTGGCAATGTCAAGAAGTTCATTGAAGGAGATGATATTCCGTGTTTGGATTGGACTGCACAAGCAACAGCTACGCAATGATAAAATTTTATATCTAGAACTTTGGACAAAAATTATAGGGAAGTGGGATGTCCTTTCACAGAAGCATTGCGGCAGACTAATTCAAGGAATACCCACAAAATTGCAGGCTGTTAAATTGCAGAAGGGTTATGCTACTTAATACAAATTAGTTCATTGTGTTTCTGTTGTTTGAGTGTTGTATTAATGTTCTAAAGTCACATTTAAATAAAAAGCTTTTGTTGTCCGGAGTTTCTTGTTGCCTTCTCGATTTAAAGTTAATTTTTTTAAATTGACGGCAGCACTAGGATATTTCAATTAAATGTCAAATATGAACAAGTAAAATTATAGAGGTATAAAATGAGGTATAGGTTGTTTAAACAGTTAAATCCAATTAAGCTTAAATTTTCTGTTTAAAAAAAATTGAAAAGTGCGGACTTTCTTTTTTGGCGCCACTGTATATATATATATATATATATATATATATATATATATATATATGGTTGTTTATCGTTTTTATATGCTCCTCTTCTATTGAGATTTTAGAGCATATAAAAACGATAAACAACCACAGAATTCGCGCATAAGCCTGAAGAGTCCTAGAGTGGATGAGACGCGGAATATTCAGTGTAGCTTAATCGTCATATATATTTTATAAATTACTATATATATATATATATATATATATATATATATATATATATATATATATATATATCTTTGGCTGCCCCCCAAGATCCTCAGCATGATAGTTCAATTGCATGAGAAACAGAGCGATCAGATCAGAGTAAATAAAAACTTCTCAGAACTCTTCCTTGTCGTCAATGACGTAAAACAGGAATGCGTTCTGGCAGCGACTTTGTTCAGCATCTTCTTCGGCATGATGCTCAAGCAGGCGACCGAAGATCTTGACGATGACGATGCTGTCTACATTCTTTATCGCCTCAACGGCAGTCTCTTCAGTCGAAGTGGACAACCCCCTTCATTGAATCTTCGTTTACGAAGTACTGCCAAAAAGAAGAATATATATATATATATATATATATATATATATATATATATATATATATATATATATATATATATATATGTGTGTGTGTGTGTGTGTGTGTGTGTGTGTGTACATGGCAAAAATTAAATGACCATTTATTTATATTAAAAACGCCCAGGGGAGAGAAAGGTTCAGAAGACCCATCTGACGAAGAGTATTCGAGTTTGATAGAGTGGCAGAAGGGCAGTTGTTTGATTATGGCAGAAGTGTTGCTGGAAGTAAACCGCCGACGTCGGTCGTAGGAAGAGTAACCCAACCCAAACGAAAAATGTTAGTAGATTCCTTCTAGATAAAATAAGGCAGTGGTTAGTAGGTAAAGACTAACCACAGAATAATTAATAAGGAAATTCCCGACTTTTTTCTTAGCCGTAGGGTGTGAAAAGTCTAAGGATCGCAATGACAGGAAATAGGATGGGTAGAAAAATATGTCATAAATTTTTGATAAATTAAAAGGAAAGAAGGATTATGCTGTCAATCTACAGGAAACTATTAAAATAGTTGATTATTATGATGAAATTAAAATAGTCGATTATTATGATTGGTAAAATATACAGTTACATAAAAATATGTTAAAAATGTGCAAAATTGTGTTAAGTTTTTTTTTTGTTTTTTTTTTACACAATGGTCACCACTTTTGAAATATTTCCATTGAATGTTAATTACATGTTAATTACATGTTAATTAAACAGATGGAATTTAAGGTAACCATACTATAAGCAAATATACGTGACAAAAACCCAGCAAGGATCTTTAGGCTATGTGTAGTGATGACGTAATAAAATATAGATTTTGAGATGAAGAGTTATAGTTACGTGTGAGATCAGTTTCGATACGTAATGCGTTAGAGGCGGGTTGGGTTTTCATGATTGGACGCTCATGGAAGTCAGAAGGAAGCGACTTAAAAAAATGTAATCTTATACACGCGTGTCAACTCTGGAAGAAAACAGTAAGGAATAAATGATTATATCAAAATATAATTTCCGTCTGAGCGTTTTCACTTTCAGAGGGAGCACCTTTAATGTTAGGATGCATGAAGGAGAATTTTAGGTATGTTTTTGCTGGTGTTCCAACCGACAACGATTTCTATAAACTGTTTATTTATGTATAAACGCATCAACACGAAATGAAGAATGTACTTGACGAATCACATATGAGAACGTTAAGACTCTTAAGTTAAAAGAGACTCATTATAGAAACACAGATTTGTTAAATAGACATAATATAGACATATATATATCTATATATCTATAAAAGTGAACGTGTCTGTCTGTCTGTCTGTCTGTCTGTGTGTCTGTCTGTCTGTCTGTGTACATTTCCCTACGCAATAACTCTGTCAATTTTAAGTCTATAGACTCGAAATTTGAAATGACGGGTACTGAGATTTGGGAAAATCGATGTGACGGGTGTCAGCCAGAAATTTGGCTGTTAAGGGGTCAAATTTCAACGATTTGACCTTTAAGAACTCTACCAAACTCCTCCGACAATTTTTGGTCTAGACACTTGAAATTTTAGATATAGGTTCCTTGAACCTGAATCTAACTTAATAAAGTAATTTGAGCCCGAAACTATAAATTTTAAGGGGTCATAATAGGGGTCAAAGTTTTAAAAAATTAACCATTTTTTTTGTTTTTTTGCTTTTTTTTGCACAGCATACACCTCCAAACACCCGAGCAACGCCGGACACCCCTGCTAGTATATATATAAATATAAAAACAAACATATATATATAGTTGTTATACAGGTACGCTGTTTATATATATCTTCCAGTATATTACATATGACCTTTTGATGCCCTTTCAAAACGCCCTTGTATATATATATAACCACGTTCTGAACTGCAGCTAGCCAACACTTGAGCCTCCAACCTAGATATCCCAAAATTAAATAAATTCTTTGTTAGAACTTGACCGATATTTTGGTAAAGATTGGTGACAAATGATCAAGCGATGCAGTCGTTAGCATACGAATAAACAAACAAATTAACTAAGAAACAAATTCAAGAGAAAACATAACTTCCTTGGCGGAGATAAGAAAGATTTAAAAAAATCCGTATGTGTTAGATTTCACTGTTGTTTAGTGAAACTCATCTTTAATAAAGGCGCAGTTTTGTACGGCTTTTTGTTTGACATTCCCTCAGATGCTCACTTGAAACGAATTGAACAATAAACTTTTTAGTATTGAAGACTAATTTTGATATGCATCATGATTTTCACTGTAATGTATTTTATAATCTACTTAATTTGAAGCATGGGGATAAAACATGTGTATCAACTAGATACCTGTAAGATGGAGGCTTATTTTTGGTCGAGTTATTTGTTTATGCACAGCCTTATATTCACATAATTTGAACAATCATCAGACTATCAGATATGATCCAACTTGGAACTGATTTAGTTTGTAGCTATCAAGACAAAAGTGAAAGGCACATTCTGGCATTCACTTTGATTCTATTTATCGCAGAGAGTCGTTAATTTTCCCACATTGTAGCCAATTTATGTGATTATATGGCCAACACGTGCGCTTTGATCTGAGGACGTCTGGTCAAAGTCGATATTTTGACGGACTTTTAACTTGCAGTTTGCCAAATTTGCTCCACATATCTGATGCACGTTAGTTCGTCCAGATACAAAAATAGTTAGTGAGTTATCAATGTTTCCATAACAACTTTGGGAATACTTCATATTATATGGACAACTAAGAACCAGATAACAGATTTACTCATCTTTACTTTGTGAAGTGAACGTATACTGTCACGTGAGCTTATAATGGAGGCCTACTTTAAACTTTCTCTATCCCATTAGAAATTTGTTCAATATCTGGCATAATACGAGTGTCTTCTTTAGAGTCGGCGAACTTTAAATTAACAACATTCTTTTCATTAATTGGATATTTGCCAACTGTCGGTTGAATTCAGCTTAGTTAAGTAATGCATCATTAGGCCTGTGACAGCAGCATATACGTTTCATTGTTTTGACTGTTTAGTATATATATATATATATATATATATATATGATATATATATATAATATATATATATATGATATATATAATAGTATTTAATTTATTTCTGTTTTATTAAATGCTAGCGTTTTTCTCGTCCATAAATGTTTATTTATCTACCAAGTTGATCTTAAATATTGCATAGACTCAATCCATTATGTGACCCTTTCAGTCCCCACCCCTCAATCCTGCTTTCATTTTATCTCGCAATTACTTATAACGCCACCAACTAACTTTCGGAAAAACCCCACCATCCGCTTTTCTTTTATATCTCAAGTTTCTTAAAACGTAACTAGCTAAAGTCCAGAATAAGATAACGCTTTTCTTTTAACGGTTAATTTAAAAAAAAGAAAAGTCTCTTGAACGCTGATGTTATTAAAATTAAAAATATTTTCTACAGTTTGCATTTTGGAGACGGAAGTGTTTTTTTCGAGATAAGTGACTTTTATATTTATCCTACGTTTTATCTTTAGATTCAAATATTAATAACTATATTTTATTTCAGTATTTAATTTATGTATTTGTTTTATTAAATGCTAGCGTTTTTCTCATCCATACATGTTTATTTATCTACCAAGTTGATTGCAAAAATAGATTAGGTAATTGTATTCATTTTTAGTTCGTAAGAGGGGAATCTATCACCATACTTTCCCTTAAATACGTCCGTTTGACTTTTATTAAGTATAATATATATATATATATATATATATATATATCTGTTAATATCTTATGCTTTTATATAGACTGATGTCGTTCTCAGTTGATTGACTGTGTCTAACTGTGTCGGATATATACCCGAGAGTCAAAAGAATGAAAATAATATTCTATTGTCAGAGCCACATTCATCATGAAGATATTGACACCAAACCAAGGTTTGCAAATGATAATATATATATATATATATATGTATATATATATTTATATATATATTTATATATATTTATATATATATACATAACTATTCCATTTACTCACATAAATTAATATACGAAAGTATGAATTTATGTGTAAACTTTAAGTATTTAATTCAACAGTTCTCAATATGTTGGTAGAACTATGTAGAAAGTTATAAAATATATATGGCAAATATATATCGCCATTATATATTTTATAACTTACTAACTGCTATATATATATATATATATATATATATATATATATATATATATATATTCTGCATTATCATCCACTTTTATAATTGGAAGTTTTCAATTCATGTGCTAACGAACAAAATGTATATCCTACGTATGAATGTCATTTTGCTAATTACTTTCCTCTGCGAATAAAAACATTCTTTGAAACTTCATCGAATAAGGACTTTTAAAGGTTTAAATTAATTCAGTTATATATATATATATATATATATATATAGATATAGTAAGTAGTAACTTATAAAATATATATGGCTATTAAGCTACACAGAATATTCCACGTTTCATCTACGCTAGGATTCCTCAGGCTAGCGTGGATGAAACGCGGAATATTCTGTGTAGCTTAATAGCCATATATATTTTATAACTTACGACCTAGCTCTACGTACGTAATGTAGCACCCTTGAAATAAATACTTAAAGTTTACGCATAAATTTATACTTTCGTATATTAATTTATGTGAGTGAACGAAGTAGTTATATACATACACACACACACACACACACACACATATATATATATATATATATATACATGTGCGCGTTTCTTCATGTGTATGTGTGTGTGTGCACGCGCATGTGTGTTCTCGCGCGTACGGCCCTATGCTAACCTTCTCAAAGCATTTAACAATAAATAAAAATCAAATAGATAAACCGAATCGTAGCCCCCCTACCACCCGGCCTACGCGAACACCCAACAGGTCAAGACATACTTACCAAGAAATCATCTCATTAACGAGACACCAACAACCTAAACATTAGAACCCGAAATTTAAAGTAACCCACCTCTCCTTACCCCTACAATTCTCCCTCCCCTTCAGATATCCCCATGTCCTTAGCCACACCAGAGATGAACTTCCCAGGCCACCCACAACCACCGAATGTTCTTGAACTCGAAAACTAAAGCACTACCGACCCACCTTCTCCCTCTTCTCTTTCGGCTTTTCTCGCACCCCCCTGACATCATTCATTCTTTCATTCCACCATAAACGAATTTTCTGTAAAGTCTGAGGAGGCTACAGAACGGCAAAAAACGGTCGCGTAGCTAAAACAATAATGTAACCAAACAGATAAAAAAACGGTAATAAAAAATAAAACGTATATATATATGTGTATATATATAGAGAGAAAGAGAGAGAGAGAGAGAGAAAGAGAGAGAGAAAGTGAGAGAGAGAGAAATATGTAAATAATACATATATCGATATATGTAAATATTCTTTAATGAATATTAGGAACCTTAAACCTATTTCCTAGATGCACAAATTTACTACTTGTCGTTATATATCACTATTTATTAGTATTAGTTATTACAATATATATTTTATTACATTAAATGTTTTATTGCAACATATATTTTATTAAAATATATAATTTATTGCAATATACATTTTAGTAAAACGTGTATTTTATTACAATATATATTTTATTACAATATATATTTTATTACAATATATAATTAATTACAATATATATTTTATAATAATATATATTTTTTTACAATATATATTTTTACAATATATATTTTATTACAATATATAATTGATTACAATATATATTTTATTACAATATATATTTTTACAATATATATTTTATCACAATATATAATTTATTACAATATATATTTTATTACAATATATATGTTTTTACAACATATATTTTATTATAAATTATAATTTATTACAATATATATTTTTTACAATATATATTTTATTACAATATATATTTTATTACAATATATATTTTATTACAATATATTTTTATTACAGCATATATTTTATTACAATTTATAATTTATTACATATATATTTTATTATAATATATATTATATCACAAGTTATAATTTATTACATATATATTTTATTACAATATATATGTTGTTACAATATATATTTTATTACAAATTATAATTCATTACAATATATATTTTATTACAATATAAATATTTTTACAATATATATTTTTTTACACTATATAATTTATTACAATATATATTTTATTACAATATATATTTTATTACAATATACATTTTATTACAATATATATTTTATAATAATATATTGTAATAAAATATATATTGTAATTTCAATTATAATTTATTACAATGTATATTTTATTACAATATTATATTTATTACAATATATAATTCATTACAATATTTATTTTTTTACAATATATACTTTTTTACAATATATATTTTATTGCAATATATATTTTTTACAATATTTTATTGCAATATATATTTTTTACAATATTTTATTGCAATATATATTTTTTACAATATTTTATTGCAATATATATTTTTTTACAATATTTTATTGCAATATATAGTTTTTTACAATATTTTATTGCAATATATATTTTTTACAATATTTTATTGCAATATATATTTTTTTACAATATTTTATTGCAATATATATTTTTTTACAATATTTTATTCCAATATATATTTTTTTACAATATTTTATTGCTATATATATTTTTTACAATATTTTATTGAAATATATATTGTTTTACAATATTTTATTACAATATATATTTTATTACAATAATTTATTGCAATATATATTTTTTTACAATATTTTATTGCAATATATATTTTTTTACAATATTTTATTGCAATATATATTTTTTTACAATATTTTATTGCAATATATATTTTTTTACAATATTTTATTGCAATATATATTTTTTACAATATTTTATTGCAATATATATTTTTTTACAATATTTTATTACAATATATATTTTATTACAATATATATTATATTACAATATATATTTTATTGCAATATAAACGAAACTGTCAAAACGAAGCGACGCGTATTTTCATGATTCCAAGTTTAAACATTTTAACAGGTATTTAAATAGGTTATTCCTAATATTCTATAGAAGTGATTAGTCGTCAAGTAAAATCGTCTGTCTGATTGTCTGCCTATTTCATTTAACTGAAGCAGCTTCTGTATCTTTACACGAACTTGTCTGATGTTCACTTATTAATAGTTGCAGCAATACGTTACATTTTGCATCAGTCACGATAACTTTCATTCTTTGTCAGTTTCCGAACAAAATCGAAAATGCCAAGCAATATGCATTAAAGTAAGAATGAGACACAATTATATAAAAAAATACAAAAAATTATCACTGCAAATAACATTGAATAAAAACTGAATAAAAAAAAATTGTGAATTTTTTTTTAATAATTGAGAACATATGAGTGGCAGCTAACATTTTGCGAAAAAAAAATTGCTGAAAAAGAAAACGTTAAAAGCTACGTCAAATAAACACGCAAATTTTATCATGAACAAAATTTAATAATGAACAAGTTATCTTTTAATTAGCTGTCATGCAACTTTTAATAGCAAATGATAGAAAGGAAAATAATAAATTACATAAAAATAAAATAACTGCAAACGTAATTTAAATGCTTAAATTAACATTTAATATAAAAATAAAGACAATCTCTAATGTAGTGTGCGATAATGGATATTGTATAATTTAGTATATATCTTGATATAGTATATATATGTATATATATATATATACATATACATATATATACACATATATATATGTATGTATGTTTGTATGGATATTTAGATACATAAATATATTAAGATATGTACTTAATCATATAACATCCATTATCGCTGTCCTGCCATATATATATATATATATATATATATATATATATATATATATATATATATATATATGTGTGTGTGTCTGTGTGTATATGTGTGTGTGTGTGTGTGCATATAAATATTTATTTATACAAACTCATTCAGGGTTCGCTACGCGAGCATGTATAAGCTTTAGTTATTGATACCTAAGATGTCATCATGCGAAAATTGTTGTCTTATCTTTAGGTATTTATATTAGAAAAGTTATTAATATTTTTCAGATCTGTATAATATCATAGCAATGGAGCGAAGAAAGTTATAAGTCCGGATGAATAAATATTAATATAAATAGATGTATTAGTTATTGAGCACTAATATATAAACCCGGTATATATTTTCTGTATTTTAATCCTACGTATTGCCCGAACCTACTATATATATATATATATATATATATATATATATATATATATATATATATATATATATATTTAAAGCCATATTTTTCCAGATATATATATATATATATATATACATACATATATATATATATATATTTATTTATTTGGTAAAATATGTTTTACAGTTATAGTTCGCTGTTTGTGTATACCAATCCTTATTGTTTTGGAAGCAAGGATGATTGTCTGAACAAACACACAAATTTCTATGAATTTTTTCTACTTGCAACATTATATTGTCATGTATTTTTCTCATCTAATCAGAGAATTTCTAATTTTGTGCAGAGTATATGCACGAAAACAGACTATATTGACATATTAAACGTTAGTTTCTGCATAAGGAAATTGATCTATGAAAAATGTATCGAAATTTTAACATACTGCATATTTCCTCCGTATGTACATCAGAACAAAAGTTCCCTATTAAAGATAAGACGATATCACGGCTCTTGTAGATAGCGATAAAAATCCCCCAAAACTAGAAATGCACTCGATCTGATTTGCTCTATTATATCGCTATGTACGTATTTTTTCTTTTTGAGATCTTTCTGACGGCTGATTCGATTCAAACCACGTAGTATGTCCTCATGGATAATTACATTTTAGGCATATAGGTGTCACTCACTATCTGAGGGTATCGCATTAGCGGGAGGAGAATTACTGTCAACCAGCAGTAAGATAAAATGCTCTTTCTATAAATAATTAAATACGTTCAAGATGTATTGCAAAAAGATCAGCAAAAATACGTATACACATCACACACTAAAAACAATAAACAAACGTGCTTTCAAGTGGTGACATATCGTAGCTCATTTGTAAAATACCAAACTGCAGTTACTGGCGTCACAGGTTCTATCCTTAACCCATATTGATGACGATAAGAGATAGAAATATGCATCCAGTTGTATAACTTAGATGCACGTTATAATCCTTAATTAAAAAAAACACAGTAGATACCCGAGATACGACATTAAAAATGAATAACAAAATACAGTACAGTATATAATACATAAGGATATAATCAAATAACATTATGAAAAACCACGTAAGGCGGGGCAAATACTGTAACCAGGGGCCGGACAAACGTATTTCACATCGTAGCTTGAAAAAACTTTAACTAGGGGCTACGTATCCCGGGGTTCTGATATATATATATATATATATATATATATATATATATATATATATATATATATATATATATATGAGTAAATATTGTTCAGAGGTGAAGCGAGCAATGAAGTTTTTTGAAGTCGTTAATGTAAGCGTGCATTAAAAAATAGAAGTGAAATCAAATTTCTGTTTACTAACGAAACTTTTGTAAAAGCAATGTCGCCTGAAAAAGTTCTCTAGTTACTTGCAACTGGTTGACCGAGACATGCTCATGAATGTGTAGCGACATATTAATGCTTATGTAAAACAAATACATATATATATATATATATATATATATATATAAACGACAAAAGCCCCAAATTTCAAGGTCTTGACCATCTTACCGTTTATTTCGTTAAGTATGTTAAAATGTTCAATTCTTGACAGCACCCGTTTCGTAACACACACATACACGCACATACACACACACACATACACCATATATATATATATATATATATATATATATATATATATATATATATATATATATATATATGAATGAAGGAATTTCTAACGTGTACATTATTTGTTTGTTAGTTTTCCATGAATAGTAATTCGTCTATATTTGGTTAAATATCAATTCGGGACCATTTTCTTATACTATATCATCATTACGTTATTTAATAAACCATATTTCATTCAAATAAATATAATTCGCCATGAAAAATATGAAAAGGTTTTGCTCGATAAAAATTCTGAGCACAGTTTCTTTAAGATTGTTTTGCTGTTGTCAACCAATTTGAAGAGAATTGTTATTGAAATAATATTTTTATTATCAACTTTTTCAAACGCTAACATCATTATTTTATCCCTTTCGTTTCAATGAAATCAATTATCGATTTTTAGAACATCGATTGAAAACAATTTCAAATATTCCTAATCGATGCATTGCTATAATCACGAATATTTTCGATCCTTTTTATTTCAGATTAATATATACATTTGATTTTTTTTTATATTTTCACTGACTTTATTTCCGGTTCGTTAATTGCGACGATATTTTCCGGGTTCTTGTTTCTATTTATTTCAAAGTTTATAAAATCGCTAAGGCCCAAACGTAAGCATAATAATTTAATAAAATATACAGAAGTTGGCAAATATAAGCTTGAAATCGAGTATACTGTATCGCGCACAGGTAAAAACCTTGTCATTGACTCATTCCAATTCTAGAATTTTGCCCTCGGACAATTTGGCAATTCAACTTGAGTAGCTCATACTCTAATTCAGCAATATTGCACAAGCATTCTGTGAACGATAGAAAAAAACACCAAAGAAAATTGGTATTTCTCAAAAGTTTGTGCAGACAAAATCACTGTTTTTCACACAATTTTCACATGCCTTTAACCTTAATTAATATACAAAAATTAAAACTTGTAAGAAACAGTAGGTTGTTGTTCAAAGAAATAAAAAGATAGTTCCTTAAAAATAGGAAAAGTAAAATTTAGACGTTATAAAGCGTGGAACGTTAAAGTTATGGCCCTAAAGAAAACATATACATTTTAAAACTTTTATTGAAAAAAAAAAACAGTTTAGGAAACTTGATTATATAGTAGAGTTTGCATTTATTCAATGTAGCCGCCTTCAGACTCAATCACTGCCTTCATACGGATTCGGAACTGGGAGCTTGCATTTTCTACAAGCGCCCGCGGGAGATCGGCAAATATGAATTTAGTGTTGTGGGAGGTCATGTTGGTGATGTTTTCGACGTACGACCAAAACGAGGTAGTTTAGCCGGTTCAGGTCAGAAGAGGAAGGGGATAACTGAGAGAACGGTACAAAGTCTTAGAACTTCTTCTGAAGCCAAGCCTGGGTCTCTTTGGACTTGTGTGGAGGTGCCGAGTCCTGCTGCCACACCCAGAGTCTACCAACGGTCACTTGATTGCATCAGGTGATAACCACACTCTTCAAGTACATCCAGGTACATTTCGATGTTGACTTTCAAGCTGACTTCATGTGAAGTGGCATAATGTGGCCCTTACTTGAAACCACAACCGTGACCGGAATTTTTGTTTTTATCATCCTAGGCACGTCCCTGTTTTTAGTGGCAATCCAGCGAGGCATTTTGAAGACACTGGCAATGGTCATGTTGTCATAACTTGGATTGATAGAGAACATAAGTTGTAATGCGGCGCATCACCAACCTCGCTCATTGAACATTGTGTTACTTTCAGACATGATAGCAGGCTCCTATCACTCTTGCGATTTGTACACCACTGTCCAACTAGTCGATTGTCTGCGTCCAAAAAAAAAAAAAAAAAAAAAAATTTCACCAAACGGAAAGGAAATCATGTCGTCTTTTTTACGGCAAAAATTTTAATGTTTCACCCTGTACTTCCTTCATTTTTGAGATGAGGATTAATGTTTTTAAATTTATGGCATTATTCTGACCATTGTTTTCATCTCGAGTAATATTTTCACAACGTTTCGGCCGATGTAACCTTCAAGTCTCTTCGGATGTATCTTTTCGCATTCAGAAATCTTTCTGTCGAACTCAGGAATCTGCACCGAATTCAAACCGAACGCACGTAGTAGCCTGTTTTTGGCTCGTCAGCAATGACTTGGTAGAATTCTATTTAATTAACAATTGTATTTTAAGTGTCACCCACATTAAAGATGAAACCTTTACCCTCCCAAAAAGTGTAACTTTACAACTAATTTCACAAAATACTTCATCCAGTATGCCAGAAGTCCTTGCTGACAAGATACTAAAGGTCGGAAGTTACATCAAGATCAGAACAGCAGTTCGAAGAATCGAAATAAAATTATGACATCTTATTTTTTTTATAATTTGGACACATTTGTTATATAGAAGTTTTTAGACCATGGTGTAGTTTTTGAGAGCATTAATTATAAGAGCCTACCTAATGCTGTTAAGCTCGTGTTGACTTCCCTAATCACATCGTAGACAAACGCATTCGATAATCGAAAAGTAATTCTTACTAAAATATTAAATATACTCCTCCGCGAATACATATATAAAATAATTCGCCCAAAATCCACGATGAAATAATTAAATTAGACTAACAGATACTAAATGCATCATAATTATAACGTACTATACATTAACTCAAATAAAAAAGGTTAGATTGATTATTTAACACGTACATAGGCTTTACCATCACAATTTTGTCGAGGAGGCTGTCTATGCAATTATTTTACTTAATATTAAAGCGTATAACATTTTTGTTACTGCTGCCAGTTCCGATGATTCATTGTAAAAATATTTCCATTCATGAGCACAAAAGAACTACATATATTAGAAACTCTACACATTAAAAAACAACAAAGCAGCCGCAAAATAAATTTCAATAGTAAACCATCTCCTTTGTATCGCAACATACTGACGTTTATTTAAAGATTCAAAATAAATTTAACTTTGTTAGAAATAGTACCTTGGAGTAAGCAATTAAATGCGATATGAGTTCTAGTTTTTTAAGGTAGGTGGTGTTTGATCAACACTGCTAGAGACATACAATAGTATTGAGGTTAAAATAATAGAAAGATCCCTTAGGCTAGATGAGTATTCCCCCTAATAAAAAACTTGAATGCATATCTTTTTAAAAGGAACATTATGACATCTAATTCAGTTTTGTTTTAAACAGTTTCAACATGCTCCTTGTACTCTAAAAGAGTACTCCCATAGGTATCTGATGAGACTATGTTGAATATATTGCACATTGTATAGATGTTTCATATCGTTGAGATGGCACCTCTACATATTCTGACGATGGTCTATTCCTGACATAATTTCCGGTAAGCAGGCTTTTCTATCCAGTTCCCCCTGACCCATGACTCAGTAAAAGTAGTATTATTACTTGTCCTGCAATTGATCGGGGTTCCTATTCAATTAAAGTACTTGTTAATATATTATTTATTTCATTGTTTCGAAGTTTTCTTGGTATTCGTTTCAAAATTTACCTTACAACACATACGTTCTTTCCTAGGAAATATCAGGGTAGATTCGTGTGAAATTGTTGAATCTTGCTGACACCCTTATGGTTTACTGGGTGCTTACACTTTTATTTGAGGTATAATAAATGTTTAAAAGACTTGCTGCTAGCAAGGAACATAGTTCACAAGTGCGGTTTACTATTTTCTGCGCTCTTTGGCAGATGAGCAACTAAATTTTGCAATGTATATCAGATTGGAATACGGAATCAGCGTAACAGTTTTAGTTTTTAACCGCTTTTATTCAATTGAAATATTATATTATTATTGCAAAACATGGATACCCTTCCGCTGATCTTTGAAAATTACCAAATTCTGTCCATGAAAACTCATTTGCTATAGTATGGTATGAATCCTCAACACGTTGACTATTTATACCATCATCTGCTTATATTTATATGTACATAATCAGCAAGACCTATTTACTACATAGTATCGAATATGTACGCTTACAGTATATATCGAAGTTCGAATATCTTTGGAATATTATCTTTGGAATATTATCTTTGGAATATTATCTTTTGAATATTATCTTTGGAATATTATCTTTTGAATATTATTTTTTTAATATTATCTTTTGAATATTATTTTTTTTAATATCTTTGAATATTCTCTTTTTAATATTATCTTTTGAATATTATCTTTTGAATATTTCCTTTTGAGTATTATATTTTGAATATTATCTTTTGAATATTATCTTTTGAATAGTAGATCATACAGTGGATGTGTTATCGGCAGCTCCAGTAACTCTCGCTTCTCCTTTTTTGTCCCTCAGTCCTCATGCAAATGAGTGATTTTTCTGACAAAAAGTGAAGAAAATGCTGCTTTAAAGGTCGGTAGTACTTGGTGAACAGTAGTCTAAGATGTCTGAAATTTTTCTGTCTCTATGTCTATCCTTGTGGCCATGTCACTAGTAAGGGTGCTGGATGTAAACGTTTTGTCTGGGTTGACGTTATCCGCCTGATAGTCAGGGACCCGAACCTTGGATTAACCACTTAGGAGGCTGTCCTATCAGCAGGCGCAAAGTACTGGGACTGCTGTATTGCCATTTGGTGAATGGACTCTGGACCATGCAGTAGTCTCTGGTGGGGCCTCTCGATACCATACTAGTGGGTAATTGATAAGGCTTTACCATTTCATGTGCTACAAAAAAAATCCTGCCTTTTACTCTCTTACTTTCCCTCTTTGTACTGCTCTAACCAAGTATGCCGACCTTTTCCACAAATCTCAAAACTTCAACATGAAACATCTAAAAAAAAAAAAAAAAAAAAAACTCGAATAAACCTAGAACCCCATCTTCCAACGTAGACCCCTACTACCATGTCTCCTTCTCCAACATCAGGGGTCTACGTTCCAACTTTCCAGAGGTTGAAACACAATTACAGGAGACGACACCGTACATATTCTTTCTATGCGAAACTGGAATAAGGCCGACCACTTCTCTAGATGAGTTCATAATTAACGGATACTCTAACTTAGCATCTAAATCTGACCCCCAAGATCGCCATGGGCATGGAATATGTGCCTACATTAAAGATGGCTTCCCATGTGGCAGGGATATCTCTAGAGAAGATCCTAGTTTACCTTATATGTGCTTCCGGGTTGCACTTGCTTACACAACTGCATTTATATTTGCCCTCTATCGGCCCAACAATAGCGGAGTTAATAAAAAATGGAACAAAGAGAAACGATTTCTAGACTGGTTATTTAATTCTAAAACTCTATTTCTCTTATCGTTCGCCATTCTATATTTTAATGATAGTTGTCGGCCTGCATCGAACGCTTTCGATTTCTCTGCGATTTAACTTTAGATTCTCAAATGTATAATTATTGGTGTATCGATCTGTTATTGATTGTGGGCGTATAGAGATTATGCAATTGCGGTTGCATCGGGTAGAAATTGGGTGAAACTGATCGAAAGAGAAAGAATAATCCGCATTAATCTCTCTTTTCTACTGCAGCTGAACGTGCGTGCAAACGATAGCGCTTTAGCTAATGTTGTTACTACTACTACTACTACCACTACTACTATAATAATAATAATAATAATAATAATAATAAAATAAAAATAATATAATAATAAATAAAATAATATGATAATAATAAATAAAATAATAATAATAATAATAAATAAATAAAATAATAATAATAAATAAAATAATAAAAATAAATAAAATAATAATAATAAATAAAATAATAAAAATAAATAAAATAATAATAATAAAATAATAATGATTAATAAAATAATAATAATAAATAATAATAATAGTAGTAGTAATTATAATAATAATAATAATAATAATAATAATAATAATAATAATAATAAATATACAGTGGGATAATAAGTATTCGATACATGCTGTAAAAGTAACAGAGAAATGGCTTGCTGAACATAATATAAATGTGTTGCCGTTGCCCAGTCACTCCCCAGGCCTTAATCCGATCGAGAATTTATGGCGAGAGC
>NC_136486.1:6307487-6359987 GCF_053919585.1 Euprymna scolopes
GCATAATGTTCTTATTTACAGCCAACTAATCGCCATCGATTGTTCCGTCTTTATGCTTTTTTGCTAAACGCCATATTAATTATGAATATAAACGTCGCTTTTTCCTGTTCATCAAATATTTGTGAAATATCATCGCGGCCTCCTTTTTTTTTCACAAACTATTTCCCCTTTTGATTTCTTATTTCCCCCTTTCTTCCTCTAATTACCTCGATGCATTTCCATGGTCACCCTTTCGCTTTAAATAACTTTTACACGTGTAATGTCGACCGGAAACAAACACGTTGTAGTCTCAGTCGCAAAGCAGACAAATAATAGAAAATCACTTCAACTCGCAGTTTTCGTTGTGCAACATTTATTTCCTCATTCTCTCGTTATCGATGTGACGTCACTCTTGTGGTCGTTTCTTGAATATCATTCACGACCACAACGTTACCTCGAACGTTTTCCTCGTCTCTAATGTCATCTACCTTATAAAGACTTCATTATTCTCTACCAGTGACGTCACTTCGAACACATTTGCATATGCGCATCTGCACTATATTACTCATAGAAACAATAAAACAATCGACGCAAATAATGCTTAAAACGTCAAATCGTAATTAATTCATGTTCGATGTATCACTGACAATTCTATTAGTCTGTCACGGTAAAGTTTTAAATATTCTTGTACTTTACACGTTTTACGGAGGACATACTTAAAGTAATACCAATTTTTTTATTCCGCCCGAATGGATCAGATGAGATTGCGAATCATCTTATGTGAAGTACGTAAATTCAGTCACTCACCTCCACACCAAAAAATATGAATAAATAAATACCTTCATTCTATTTACTGCTGAGATATTCACTGTAACATAGCTCATAGTCACAAGTTCAGATACACATTGTTCTTAGTTGATTAAACATGATTTGCAAAAGAGGACTTTCCCCAACTATACAGGATGACCCACTTAAAAGTATTCCAGTCTCCCTAATCTTTCACTAATCAAATTTTATTTTCAGATTAAGCGGCCCACTTAAAAGTGGAGGCAAAGAAGACTATAGCACACAGTAGAGCACTGTTTAGAAGATTCACTTTTCAAGTAAGATTTATATATTAATTAATTAATTAAATATATAAATAAATATACATACACAAACACATACACATACATATAGATAAATTTCTAATTTACAAATTACGTATTTCGATAAACTGAAAACGAGTATAAATATTGATATTATTATTTCTAGGAAAATCTTCATCAGATAAAATAGCTCAATATTCAAGATAGAGCAATGATATTAGAAATTTAATTTAAACTTATTAAATTAGAATGTACAACAAATTAATAATCGATCAAGAATACAATTTGGAAAAGTCAGCAATTTAATTTAAAATTTCTTAATTGAATTTATGAAGCTCGATGTTACTACAGAGCATATAAAATAAATGACAAAAAGTCTTCATTCAAAATTCTAAGATATTGTTCATCTTACCATTTATTTATTTCAGCATGTAAAAATGTTACATTCCTAACAGCACCTGTTCCGTAGCGCATAATCATTCATATAATTATTATGTCAATTTTTGAATCTATTCTTCCCTGACTCATCTGAAGATTACGAAGTTAACAATCTTAAAAGAAAATAAAACGGATATGGGAATGATTACAAAAATCCTCAAAAATCGGAATCGTGTTTTGTAATAGTTAAGCCGTTTTTAATTTATATACCCCCTTTTCTTTGGGTCGAGCATTGTCGTAAATGTATTTCACTCGTTGCTTAGTTTACCGATTAACGAAGCCCGCTGTCTAATTGTTTACAAACAAACTCTCAGTTCGAGCACTGTTAAACGTTCAGTAGATATGTATGCAATAGACATTTGATGAATCTTTTATGAGTACCGATTTTTGTCCAGTGGTTGCAGCTGTCAACGTGATGGTTGTAGGTTCGATCCACGGCTGGGAAAAGGTACTAATCTACCCGCACTGATGAGTTGTAATACAACAGTACTGTACCTGGATGACTATATATACAGTAGAAACCAAGGATACGGTGGCCCAAGGATACGTATTTTTCAGATTACGATGTTGAATACAATGTTTTTCCGGCCCCTGGTTACAGTATTTACCCCACCTTACGGTGTTTTTGATAATGTTCTTATATAATACGCATGTATATTAATACATGTATATTAATACATGCGTATTATATACTGTACTATATTTTGTTATTAATTTTAATGCCCCTGGATACGGTACTAAAATTAGTAACAAAATACAGCACAGTATATAATACACATGTTTATTATAAAATAACATAAATAACACTGTAAGGCGGGGCACACACGCACACACACACACACACACACACACACATATATATATATATATATATATCGATTTAGCTAAAACATTTTAAAATGTCTATTGTAACCACTTCCCCTCCCTGTGGATGGACAGGATACTCTCAGATATGAATGATCTTTTAGGACGATAGAGGGAGCCCTCGTGTTTTGCAGCAGCCTTCCCAATGTCCTCAATGTATTTGTTCCAGTTTATATTGTGTGTGAATAATCGCAAAAATGATGCTCACAGTCATAACCCCTAACCGGTCGGAAATGCATGGTAAAACTTGTTAAAGATGTGTTCATTGTCGTTAGTTTAATTAATATTTTCTTTTGTCATGAATTTTGTTTTGGGGAGGATAATTTAGGTTGGCGTAATTCAAACCGAACTTTTTTTTATTATCGGTATATATATTTCTTGTCATTATATTGTCATTGTTCTTTCACAGCGTTCAATTTTTCTAGATTGTTTTGCTATCATTTCGTCGTGATTTTTAATCTTCCGTATCTGTAAAAATCCTTTTTTCAATAACTTTATTCTCCCATCAAACACAGAGCGGCAGTCGTATATCACATTTCTTTTTCGCGTACTACGCATGCACATATGAACCGCTGTCGCTGAATTGTTTCCGCTTTTATTATGGTTTCCCTTTGCAATTTTGACATTTCCACAAACCAATTAGATTTGATGATATTTATTGCTCGTGTATTTTTTTATATACAGTAAATTATTTATTCTTTGCGTATTCTATGTATCTTAAAGCTACCTGAAAAAAAAGATGTATGCTAAGTTGCCACGTGAGCAGGTTGATCAAGTGTATGACGTCATAGCATAATTCGTTTTGAAAAACTTTTTTTTTCAGTGCTTTACTTGCTCTTGGAAAGTGGCGTATTTGGGTAAAAAGGTAAAACGGGTGAAACTTGTAGGGAAAATCGTAATTTTATTGGTTAGCATGTGTGCGTGCTTCAAAGGGTCGGTCGTGTAATAAAAAAAGGAAAGAAAAAGGAAAAGCTAAAATGGCGACACTCAGTTGATTTTATGGTTGACGGCCATCTGAGCGACGCGGACTGTTGCCGTTTCTATGCAAATGAAGCAGGTGAATAAAAACGGACGTGAAGCAAACAGGACACGAGTAGGAAGAAGGCGTAATACGCACGTATTCGTGTGCAAGTCCACTTGAAAGAGTGTCGAGTTTTGGAGTTAGAAATTTTGACAACAGAATGTCAATTTTTAGAGTTTGAAGTTTTGATACAGAGTGACTAGTTGTGGAGTTGGAAAAAGGCGTGTTACCTACGAGTCAAGTCAACTTGAAAGATTGTCGAGTTTAGGAGTTGGAAGTTTTGACAGCAATGCATCGAATTTATCAGAGATATTGTTCGTTTAACTATAAAAATTAAAACATGTCACGAAAACCTGACTTTATATGCATTTTCAAACTGTTATACACGTCCTAATCTTAATACGGTATAATAACACTGACACAATGATACATGTTAGATCATCAAGATTAAGTGACGTAGAACCAGGTTAAAAGCTAAGTACTAAATGGCTGACTATTTGTGAATACAAAGTGATCTATGCTATCTCTACGTCTTTCGGTATTGTTTCAGTCGTCCTGGACTTCTTGTCATATGAATCATACACCATTATTTTAGGCGAGGTGTGGTTGGTGATTGCTCAACATATGCTTTACAATTACACGCGGGGGTATCAATTGTCTCTCAAATCTAAAATTAACAACTGAAGAATGTGAATGCAAATTGAGAAATTCGGCTTAAAAAAAACAAACAGATATTTTTTTTCAAATTTGAAATACTCTCCTGAAATGTTATTTTAATTAAAAGCTAAAACTAAAAAAGAATATCAAAATAATAAATAAAGTATATTTAAGAAATATATCCCATTATTTTAATTTACCGGAATTTTTACGGTTATAAGATGCAACTTGCCTCACAGAATTTATATAATTACGCACCAACAGCTTTTATATTACAATTTAATCTCCATAGCCTTGAGCCCCTAAGGGGCATAGGCCATCTACAACTTTATAGATGCATTTGTAGCGTCTGAGTTCTTTTTACGGGGTGAAGGTGCTGGCCCCACACCCAACCTTCCCAGAAGGTACATACAGCGCCCAGCCTTCCCAAATGGTCACCCATCTGGTACTGGCCAGGCTCAACGTTGCTTAACTTCGGTGATCTGGCGAGAACCGGTGTGTCAACGTGATTGTGCCGTACACAGTTGAATCTGCAAGTTATTAAATGTTATTCTGGTCTGCTGGTTATATTTGAGTCGTTATTGAACTGATAACGCATAAAACCAGACCTAAACTTTAAAATATTATCGCAAATTTAATTATGGGAACATTTATTCTGTGTCTACATAAAGTAAAAAAAAAACAAAAACAAACAAAACATGAAGAGTTGATAATTAGGTAAAATAATGAATTACTTTTGTTATGGTTTCTTAATTTTATTTTGTGCCTTATATAGATATCGTCATATATTCATGACGTGTATTGTATTCGATATCTTATACATGAAACAGTAAGATGGCTGTTTGCTTTGTACCTTCAGATGCTGAGGCAGCATATTCTTTTGATTATCTCAACATTCAAATCAGCATCTTCTTTGTTGCAGTTGACCTTGTTCCTGTCATCGGTCATGACAGACCAATGCGATGTAAAATCACCACAAGATTAGGTTACAAAAGCACGCGATTTATTTATTTGATTTATTTAGTTGTTAGTTCTATCTCGCTGTTCCACCATTATACTCTCATTTGTTTCTCGCTCTCCTCGTATATATATATATATATATATATATATATATATATATATATATATATATATATATATATATATATATATATATAACAGCGAAAATGTATGTATCTTTGGATGTGTGTTCGCTTTTTCTGTATGTCTACAAAAGGCTTTTTTCAGAGAAGTGGTCGGTCGCTTCACAACTTTTTAAATCTTTTTATATCACATATAAATCGTAATATCTCACAGTTAACAACGAAGCTCGCCTGTCTATTTAATTTGCTCGATTTCGGAAAGATAAATATTCAACATTTGTCGCTCGCCGCATGTGGGTTAGTCTTTTTCCTATAGCATGTTGAGGGGGGGAAGCGTTCCGCAGTAAATGAAATACCATCCCGCAGTCAAACTTGACCTCATTAACTCATCAAAACGGGCACCTGCCAAATGCAAGTAATTAAATAAATTCAAACGTGTTTCCGTTAGCATCTCGCGGTGGGGCAATGGTTAACGTCGCACGTTTTTTTTTTTCACACTTTAATTTAGAACTTTGCCTCAACGGTTTGGGTTCGATCCTCATACTTACTTTTTTTTAACCCCTACCCCACCCCCGGAGTTTCCACACACACCTCCAAACACTCGGGCAATGCCGGGTACCACTCGCTAGTATATATATAAAACAACAGTCAAGCTACGCTGAAGAGGGGTAGGACCCCGAAACAGGCGTGTACGTAGATTACTGTTTTTAAAAAATAATAATATAAAATAGATATGTATAAATATATGCATGCATATATGCATATATATATGTATATGCACATTTTTATATGTATATGTGCACATATATATACACACATATATACCCACATATACACGCATACATCCCCCATATATATATATATATATATATATATATATATATATATATAAATATATATATATATATATATATATAATTAACCTTGTCAATGTGTGTGCGAAAAGACTCTACCAAATTCCACTCAGATTATTTGGTATACAAAGTTCAAATTTTGTATTTTGACCAGTAGCAGGCATTCGATTAGATGTGATCCACATTCATTCAGTACTGCATTGGCAAAATTTTCCCGATTTGAAATTCATATAAAAACCGCTTCCTTTCTCAAGTTTCCAGACTTTTATACCAGGTTCAAAGGAACAACTGCAACAAGACTTGGAATACACCATATTAAAGCCTGGTTGTCACAGCTGATGAATTTAACAACTGTACGTGAAGAAACTTTTTAAAAACATATGCAATAAAATTTAGTTTTGAACTTATAAAAATGCCAGAGAAACGTATGGAATGATTCAGACTGCTATATTTATTTATTTATACTCCTATAACTTCGTTTTTCTTTTGTGTGTATTGATATTCATATTAAAAGTCCTCTTTTCTATTTATTTAAAAAGAAAATATAATTTTCTTATATATGGGTCGATGAATTGCATTCATCTGCAAAAGATCTAGCTAATTTGCATATTCTTTTAAACATTCATTTTAATTAATTCCATATTAGTTTTTTCGGTTTTCTTATGGGATAATCATCTTTAGTTAACTATTACGTGTAATTATATTCATGCACATATTCTACATGATTTATACTTGCATAATACTTGCGTAAAAAGTGTGCCGTAAACACAAAATTGTTTTCACATATATTTATCTATACGTATATATTTTTGTTTAATCTATAAAAGTGAACGTGTCTGTGTGTCTTTCTGTATGTCTGTGTACATTTTCCAACGCAATAACTCTGTCAATTTTAAATCTACAGAATCGAAATTTGATATACCGGGTACTGAGATTTGGGAAAATTTATTTGATCCGTTCTCAGCCTGAAATTTGGCTGTTAAGGGGTCAAAATACAACCTTTGAGAACTCTACCAAACTCTTTGGGTCTAAACACTTGAAATTTTAGATATGGGTTCCTTGGACATTGATCTGACTTAATAACTTGATTTGAGGCCAAAACCATAAATGTTAAGGGGTCATAATAGGGGTCAAATTAAAAAAATGACCGTTTTTTTTGTTGCTCAACATACACCCCCAAACACCCGGGCAACACCAGGCTGAAATGCTAGTATATATATATATATATATATATATATATATATATATATATATATATATATATATATATATATGTAAAAATAAAAAAAACATTTATCAGAAAAGTCTTTAGTTTATTTGGATCTTAAAAGGCAGCCGTTTTTAAAATGTTGTTCAAATGTCAAAGAAAAACATATGTGTAAAAGAAGAGAAATAAAAAACCTGATTTTATGTTTCCCTTGAAAAAGTTAGCGTATGAAAACAAATGCCATTTTTCATTTTAATAAGGCAATTTTGTCCTAAAATTCACACACACATACACACACATACATATATATTTATATGAAATATTTATTTGTAAAAAAAGGATTCGTTTTTGCTAAGTTAAAAATAAAACGAAGAAAACAGGAAAGCCTTGTCAAATTTTCGGTATATTAGAATCTTTCTAATATACCGAAAATTTGACAAGGCTTTCCTGTTTTCTTCGTTTTATTTTTTACTTATGTGAGTATTGTGCACAAAATTAAACTAAAAAAGTCAATTTTAATTCATGCGCGCCTAAGCATCTAAAAAGCAGTTGTAAAAATCATACTAAAAAATTTGTATCGAATGTAAATATTTCGCCTAGTTCCCTGAATAGGTGCCAAGCCTAATAATAATATTAATATCTATGGAATATACGTGTACTTGAAGTATTCTATGCGAAACTTTATTACTTTTTCATTTTTGTACTGGTTTACACATTGGTCTTTCTTAAACAGATTTATTTTATGTTTTACCATGGAAAAGTAAAGAATAACGTTCAAGCATAGTCAAAGGAAACCTTAAGGTTACCTTTTCATTTATTAGTACACTAATATGTATCGGGGGACGCCAATGTTTTTCAGAATTATTGCCCTTTCTCTTGATCGTTGCCTTCTCATATTGGGTATTCATTAAGTGGGTATCAAATAGCATTATTTATGATATGGCATGGCAAAATGATAAATGTAGAACCTCCAGCCAACTCGTAAACAATGTAATCGTTATCCTGAATCGAATTGTTTTATTATGTAATGCTTCTGAAAAGACTTTATAAAGCAATTTTAATTAAGTACAGTTAATATTAGAACGTTGACAAAAAAGAAACATAGCTACAAAACTAAATAAAAATATGTGAAAATTTGGAGAATCTAAAAGCTCAATATTTCGCCTACTCCTTTGCGGGCTTTATCGAGAGCAGAAATAAAGGAAAGATCTTTTATTTAGAGGAATATATAATCATAGGGTATAAATAACTTACATTTATGTAGAGAGAAAAGACATACAGATACCTCAACACACGCACACACGTACACACACACGTACACACACACACGTACATATATATATATATATACATGCCATATATATTTTATAACTTACAACCTAACTCTACCTACCTATTGAGCACTGTTGAAGTAAATACTTAAAGTTTACGCATAAATTTATATTTTCGTATATTAATTTATGTGATTAAACTAAGTAATTATATATACATATAGAAATCGAACACAATTAAACATTGATAATTCTGATTTACAAGAATTTAATATTCAACAGGATACTCAAAATATTAATAACTAGCTGGTTGCCCATTATGATAATTGCCCATTGTTTATTATAACTTGGAGTACTACTTATGAAAGGATTGCATCTTATTACCGATTCGCTCGACCTATCTCATCACTTTTCAATTTCATTTTTCAGTTCTTTTCTGCATTTCATAAAGTCTTTCCACTTTTATGCATACATGATTAGTTTCATATCGGGAAGTTTCAATTCATGCTAGTATCACCAGATTCATTGCTTCGCTATAATAATCATTTACTAATATTTTTCCTCTAGGAAAAACAAGTAACCCCTTGAAACTCTGCAGGTAACGGGTTTCTTAATACTTATTTTTGAGAATCCTGCAGGAAAATAAATTCTTGTAAATTATAATTTACAGTCTTTTATTGTGTTTTTCATGGCAAAATCTATTTTCTATTTTAATGGTATTGGGCTAAAAATTTATCTGGTTAGGATTACTATCTAAATATTTATATCCTCTTGACGTTTACAAGAGTTTTTGACTTGTAAACTTCATATTCACTTCTTCATTATATATATATATATATATATATATATATATATATATATATATATATATATATATATTACGTGAGTCTTGCACTTCTGGTTTGTTCACTGTCGTGGCTCGTGAGTTTCGTCTTTGTTTGACTGTAGAAATAATTATATAATCTCTCACATTCTGAATATATGTATATATATATATATATATGATGATTGCAACGTCTTGTCAGACGAGTGCCACTCCCTCAGAAATTTAAAATCCATGATCCCAAATGCCTGAGGGAGTATCTATACAAATATGATGTTACAGAGTCTTAGCTTTGTACGACAGCTAAGTCTCTCTCTCGGTTCAAAATGTTGAGATCCAGAAACAAGCAAGAGCAAGATAGCCAGCAACAAATTAAACTGCAGACCAACTTAATGCGGGTAATGGTCTTCCGCTTTATGGTTTTTTAAATCAGAGATTTGCTTCTCCTAGAAAAGTTGCCTTCACCACGGCTTACGGGAGCCCTCTCCACCCCAATAAACATATACACACACAAATATATACGGTGCTAGTTGGCCGTTGACTTTGGAAGGTCTTGTTTTTAATCCTTCAGGGAGACTAGCCGCCCTCCTCACCAGACTTGTTTGGTGAGGGAACCAGTTTAGTCGCCGGTGACCCGACCATGAGGCAGGTAGTACTGGGTTACATGGTACCAGTAGCATATGACATGACCTGACATATATATATATATATATATATATATATATATACACACATACACACACATATATGCATATATATATATATATATATATATATATATATATATATATATATATATATATATATAAGTGCATGCGTGGTTATGTGCGTCTTTAACCCTCCGTTCCTTTGTTTCTTAAAAGCACTCTCTCAATGTTGTAGCTCTTCCACTGTGGTGTTATTTTATCTTTTGGTTATAAAATATGTACAAAAAAAATATCACAAATTTGAAAGCTTGCGGTCATTACCCCCGGATGAAGTTGCATATTTTTTGTTTTAGTTTTTTTATTAATAAAATTTGTTTTTCAAGTTTCAAAGTTTTTAACATTACAATTAATCTCCCTTGAGAATACATAAAGACAAAAAAAAAAGGATTTTCTATTTGATAAAGTTGCACAATAATTGTCATATTCATGTGAACAGATTCTAGAATCGCCTTTCCAAAATCATGCTACATTTATTTCAGTTAATCTTAACGGTCATTTATTTCGTGTATTAACTGCCTTCTCAGTGCCATTATCACAGATGTCTTTCTGGGTTGTCTCGCAGGATTTTATAAGTAATTAAGAAGTTGAATTTGAAGAAACGATAACTTTTCGGATGGTTGAACTCTAAGTCAATCTAATCTGTCTATTTCGCCAAGAATAGCATCTACTTTTACGCCTTGCAGCACAGCATTTACACGATTCTGAGTCTTTGGACGCTGATCGAGTGAAGTGAGCTGTAGTTTCGCCAAGCAGTTATCAGCAGTGAATGTGTGAACTGCATCAGCTAAATACTTTTATGTTTAATACGCAATCATTTGATTTCAAAATTTCACTGTTCATCTAATGCCTTGCTTATGTAACAAGTCTATAACATTATACTGCGCATTGGAATAAAGCCTTATGAAACGTGTTCATAATATTAAACTTTTCCATTATAAAAATGTCCTTCATATGACTTACTACTTGTGTTACAATATCGACGTCCCCCCCCCCAAATGTTAGGAAGAAGAAAATAAAGAGTCAAAAGTATGTCAAGAAAAGAGGAAATACGTTTATCAGGAGAATAAAAGTATAGGGAATAGGATTGGTGAAAAGGCAATTGATAGGAAGTTGTTCACTAAGGAACATACAAGAAAATTAAGGTGGTATTGTTAGTTCATGTCATGTGATAGGATGATTGAGGTAAATAAGGTCGATATGTTCGTTTATGGGCGGTTTTAGGTGCGGCCGTGAATGTTGAGACACTTTACAAGAATTTACGACGGTTGGAGATAGCTTAAGACAGTCTGGAAATTTGCAACGTTTGACGACACTTGAGAGATTTGCGTGTTAGACACAGAAGAACACAGTTCGTAGCTCAAAGTAGAGTGGGGAATTAATTTATCAGTCGACGACAGACAAGTACTGATAGATGAGCCTCGTTTTTTATCAGGACTCCTGTTTTAAGATACTGTTCAATTATATTAATATATTATATTAATAAGGAACCATATAAAAACGTATCTGCAACATCATTTAGTCAGTTGTACATGTATTAAATAGCTTTATAGACATACAATTTTAAGTGATTAAGATTAAACGCATAAATACTTTGGGATTTGGATTTTGCTAAACAGACTTTTCTGTTCCCTGCAACTTCTCTCCCACAGAAGAGACGTTGGGAGCCTATCTTTGTTTTATCGTTATTTCCATGGCAAGTGCTTGTTTGAGCTCTAATCTCTGGTCTTCCCTCGCCAATCTTTCACGAAACACATCCGTCTAGCTGGAACCACTGTCAATAATTTTCCCCACTCTTTATCTGTGCCTAAATCAAAACGTAGATTCCATGAACAAAGCTTTTTCTTAGAACTGCACGCCTATGGAACTCTATGCCGCTTGCCTGTTTACCTTCTGACTTCAACTTGGATGTATTCAAGTCCAACATACACAAATTCCTGATGAACCGCCCCCTTAAGCAATGGCACTTTATCAAATCTCAAATGCTAACTATTACTACGATAATATCCCATTGATTACTGTACACACAATAACCCTTATCCCCGAGTGGCTTCTGGGCTTTGATAAGTGGTGACCTCCATGTAAAAAAAAAAGAAATTCATGATCGGCTACGTCTCATCTCAGTTCCCCCGTTTGTAAAACATACAAAACCCTTATCCATCGTCATACCACCAATGTAAATAGCTTTCTTTTCTTGCGCTGTGTACATAAACGCAAACGAAACATCTACGCATATATTTTATCAAGAACTTCTCTTATTAAACACAATTTTGTAGAGTTACTTTCGAATATGCTGCAACACCGTTTGCTTTCAAGTTCAGTATTAACAAATATTTATCTTACTTTCTTTTTAAGAAAATTCTACCCATTCCTCCGATTATGTCCAATTCTCTCAGGGTATTTTTCCGTATCTAACTGGCGATCATAATAACCCTTATCCTCAACTTTCATCTTGATAAGTTGTCTACGGAGACAAGATGTTAATAAAATTTACTACATGAAAAGGTTTAGATGTCAGATAGAAGGATTATCATGATCACAGGAGGATCATATAACAATCTTTGAATATGTTATTGTGAGCAACATAGGACATAAAATATATTATTTGGATGATTCAGATTTTCATCTTGAATGATGTTCTCACAACGTTTTGATTGATGTAATCCTTGAATTTCTTCAGAGGTATATTGTCGAACTCGGAATTTTTTTTATTGAACTGAGGAATCTACTCTCGGACTTCTGATTAAGCATAGAATTCTGAATAGAACAATTGATCTAATTTACGGGTGTAGCATTTTCTCATTCCGTCAGTATTGAGTAATTCATGATTATATCCTTTGAATATCCCGTGCTGAGTATCAAACATTTAATTCCTTAGTACTTTATAATTTCTTAGTACTTTATTTGTAACGTAATGGATAAAGTGCTAGGTAAAACTCAGTTCTAAGTGACACTCTTCTGGAGGTTGAAGGTTCAATAATCAGTGTGAATGATACGAAGGATGCAATTGCGAATTATTTTAGAATTCTACTTCGTCATGGTTGATGGAACGAGAACGTGCTAACCTCGTGGATTATATAAAGGACCTCGTTCAGACTTCGGCGCATGCGTTCGTGCAGATACCCGATTTAGAACAAGATATTATTTGATCTTACAAGATACACTCGAGGGAGGTCGAAAGTTTCATCGTAAAAACATTGTGAGATAACAAACGAGGTAAAAAAGTTAATCTCGATAATTACAAGAACAAAGTTATTAATCTTCATCTCCCAAATCCATAAAGCAAATATATATATAAGAAGGTAAGGTAGTTTGGTTGAAGCATTGCTGGTAAATAAATATGAAAATGTATAAGAAGGCTGAAGCGATGGAAAATACCGGAGTGTTGAAGCTATGTGACGTATGAACAAAAATAGATAAACGAATGAACGTTTTGTATTTTTCTTTCTTATCTTCGTATCTATATATGCTAAAAAGAAAAAACCCATCCCAAATCCAAATCAGTAAATGTAAAGGTTCTGTTTGAAATAACATTGATGGCGGAAGCTTTAAATATTTCAAGAATATATATCTTTTTCAAAAACATAAATAAATAAGCAAATAAAACAAAAAATGGAAAAATGGAAAATATCGTAAAACGGAACCGGAAATGATATTGTTTTACCTCTCTTGCAGTTTGTTTGCCATTCAAACCATTGTGTTAATTTTATATTATGATGCATAAGTTTTCCTTATTTATAACTTTACTCACTAGGAGTCGTCACACAAACCATCTTCAAAGATTTCTCTTTTGAAAACAACTTGTGGTGTTATCTAAGTTTCATTAACAAGATGTCTCCCCAGATTTCAAGTAATCTCCATCTCTTTCTATAACCTTTTAGATGAATTTGCGTTATAGCAACATCCTCTTACTACTGTTTCTTTTGGCAGCGACTATTCGCCTTCACTGGAATTTGGGTGTCAATAAACCTCCCCAAGATCCCAGTCCTCTATGCACTCATCCAGCGGAAGTCTGGCTAGTGCTTACCTTCATTGCCCCTCCTCAATTATTTGGTGTAGTGCCATACCCACACAAAAATGGGTGACAAGCAGAAATGTTTAACTTATTATTATTATTGATGTTATTGTTGTTGTTGTTGTTTTTATTATTATTATTTTCACTGATTTTTCTTTGTTTATTTATTAAGTCATTATTTGGTTTAAATTTAGCGAATGAGAAAATCATATACTAATTCTATTCGGGTCGGAAATAGCATGTTTATTTATTCTATTTTGATTCAAATCTAATGACAATAAAGCAAAATAGTTTCCGTGTGAAATCGACATTTTTCACGCAGCTGCGCACAAAGACTACGACAGAAATTCTGGCTATTTATATTCAACAAGGAATAATAACGAACTCTTTTCAGAAACCGAGACTAATCAGCATATCTGTGCATTAATTAAAGTGTCCAGTCGAAGAGATTGTTTGAAATTGTGCACCGTTAAAGACTGCGCTGGTATTTCCTAACACGTTGGCTCGACGGTTGAGCAAAGTATTCATCTTTTCACACAACATCGGTTTAATTAGAGATTGAAACTTTCAAGTTGTAATAATGATGAAGTCGATCTGTGAGTCTTGTAATCACGATCGATTATTGAGGACATTCCAGGAATAGCCGACGTAATATTAATTATATTTACTTACAAACACTAGCGTTCCATGTTTACGCAATGTTCTATTTTGATGTAATGATTACTGTCGACCCTAAATTTCGAACCCAATTACAAAGTCACCTTTGACTGCAGTCCGGTATTCAACTCCCAGTCCTCCGACAATTGTCACGAGAAAAAAGAGAATTAAGTTATATACATATATATAGTGTCGAAGAAAGTCAGATAGTGTTCAACGACAGACGCCGAAGCTAAGGCAGGCAACTTATTATAACTCTCTTAAAGATAGAGGATAGCGGCTTATAACAATATTCTTATAAGTAAATAGTGATTTTTCTTACAGGTACCACACACAGACCTACACACACACACCTACACACACACCTACATCTACACACACGGACCTACACACACAGACCTACACACACATACACACATACATACACACACATACACACATATATAATGCATATATTCAAGCAAACGTTGTCAAAGAAAACAGAGATCTTCCGTTTGACCTTTTTTATATTTTTCAATTTTTATGATGATTTTTTAGTGTGTGGATTGAAAGAATTGATATAAGTTCCGTTTATAGTTCGAACTTGGCCGCGGTGTCTGGTTTCGTCTTTCAAAGAAGACATCTTCAGAATAGCTGTGCGAGTGTTATATCCATTAGGACTAGTAAGTTTTTATATATAATAGCAGCGTGGAATGCGTGCGCGCTGCGAGTGCCCAGTGTGGGAGAAAGGGGTACCCAGTTCAGTGATCGGGAGGTTACGACAGGCATTTTTGTTTTTTCTTGATTGGAATGTAATTTGATTAATGGCAGGTTTTTGCGTTTTAATGTCTATGGCTACAAATATTTTAAACTTTTTTCGTTGGTCTCGTGGTATATTATATATACAGACATAAAATAACAAGAAAATAATAAAATAGTAATAAATGACAATAAGAAATCTTATATTTAATCTGGCAAGGCATCAGGGCTCAGCTGTAAAACGCCAGACTTCAGATAAAATAGTTTTGGGTTCGATCATTGCCAAAAATTCTAGCTATGCTAATGACGGCTGGTAGCGAAAAACGCGGGTCTATGGATAAAATATTTGAAAATAAAAAATAAACTAAAAAAACATACGCCTCATAGTATAGAAATGGAAATTAAAATACAAAAATCAGCTTTTCAAACTGTTAATATCGCTAATGAAAAAAACAAAAAAAAAAACAACGGCAGATCTGTAATTGAAATCTTGTTGTATTAACTTACTTTCCTCGTTTAACTTCCGTTGTCAGAGTTAAAGTTATTACTACTGAGACTTTCGGCAAAATTTCCAAATATCGTTAACGACAAGTTATGAGCGAACGGAAATCGAAAGATAAACAAATAAAACAACAGTCAGTGAACGGGACATACATTTCATTAATTTAAGATAGACATATCAGTAGACAACTTAATCCCCCGCGGGGAGAATAAATTACAGTGAAGCATACAATATTTATATCTCTGGACAGGACCTATCACCAACCCAACCCGAACGCTTCCGGGTAACTTCTCACTTACGTGTCAGATGCAGATAGTCGGTCAGCGCTCAGAATTTTACGACAATGTTTACTGGCTAATGGGACGTATGAAACCGCGGGTGGCCAAGGGCGTATTCTAATAGGAACTGCTGTAAAGACAGACGGTTTAGACGTCATCTGAATTATTACCACTTTCGAAGATGATGTCAAGAATATTTCATAACGAGTGTTCGACTGCGTTTAATAAAATAGGTTCGATTTGATTTGTGGGTTTTATAGCTCTATATGTGGTTCGTATATATTTGCTGCGCTTCACGGAAAGAAAATGGCAAAAACAATATTGGTATTTAATCTAAATAAAATTGAATTTAAATTGAAATTCCAAAAGGGAGCCCTCATCTCAGTTTTAGGCATAAGGGGCTTTTATTTACAAACATATCTCCAGACAGAATTATGTAGGAAGGTGACCAGCGAAATGTTTGTTAACATTACATTTAAATTTCTGCATGTTATTACAAACAGGTTAGCAGAAGATAGGGAGGTAAAATTCAATTTACCAAAAAGGAACAAACTGGACAAACTTTACGAACTTTACGAAATAAGTACTGCCAGGTGTGTGTCGACAACACATGACGAGGCGAACATCATGCCACCCAAAGCAGAAAAAAGTACTACGCGTGCGCGATTGAACAAAAAAACGATGCCGGTGCTCATTTGCATACGTGCAAGCCTCGAGAGACATAAAAGACGGTGAATTTTCTTAGGTGGGCAGTATTTTGTTCCAGATCTGGCTTTCGTCAAAGAAAGTGGAAAACTATTTACAATAAGGCAAGTTTAACTATTTGGTCTAATTCAGAGTGCCCTTTATGGGGAGCTGGATATTCCCCACATTAAAAACGATTTTTTGTCAAAATTAGGTATCGTGGGAAGGAAATAGACAGGGTATTTTATTAACGATTCAAAAAGGTTACCGCGTGTCGCTCGGGAAAGAAGAGACGACAAAAAAAAAAAAAAAAAGTGTCCATGAATTTTTAAAAGATGCACTGTCCATCGGTCGTTCGGTCATATTTATATCCAAAATGCATTTTTGACGGATTGTATACTAAATATAGTATTAGACCTGCCAAGGCAAATAAATATAAATCATGATTCGTCTGTATTTCAGAGTTATTCTAAACATTATGTTTCGGAACAAAAATTATTTATCTCCGTCCCATTACGGAAAAGGGTGACGCTAGAATGCAAAATGGAATTGAACAGCCAGCGCCTTAGGGGAAGAGCGCTCTGGTCCAAAAAATGTGTGAGCCGCTCTATCGCTATTAGCAATGCCCCCCTTTTAAATGGAGAAGCCAAAACCTGGGAGGCTCTGTATCATTTACCAGCAACATTGAACTAAGGAATTCAGACTAATTAACGAATCTCTCGTAACGCTGTTAGACCCATTCATTTCGACTCCATGATTTACTGTGATAATATTCACATTAATGTGCCTTGGTTATCTGCCAGTTGTACTTGAAATAAGAAATTGCTGCAAACTTTATGCATTAAATCTGTTTCAATGCGGTATGCTATTGAACTAAACAACGTGAAACCTAACAAAACTCAACTAAATCAAACTATCACCGGCCAAACTGAACTAAACTTAACCAAACACATGTAGTCCGTGAAGAAACTTTTTTTAATTTCTAACATCGTGAAACATTGTATTCTATTTATCTTATTCTAGTTTACACGTCATAAGAAAAGGATAATCAGCAAAAATGAAAAAAACGGAACGAGAGCGTGTTAAATCCGTAGATTAAATAAGGTGTTTCCGTGTTTGATAGAAAATCCCCGAGTTGACAAGATACACTTGAAGCATATTGAAAGGTACATCGACCAAAACGATGTTGAAATAACATTCAATAGCATATACTTTGTTGACTTTGGTGCCGAGAAAAATGTTCTTTTCAGAACTAAAGCAAGCTACCTGCTAATGACTTCCGTTCGAAATTTCATAGGAATAATACAAATAATGAAAATATCTGATTTTTTTTATAAGGAATATACACTTTCAAATAAATCATAAAAATTTTACTAATGCCGAAATTTGGACGGATCAAAACACAAGTGCAATCACAGTTATTTTAGATATTTTGCTATCATTAAACGAGGCTTTTTTTTACCAGCAACATTTTACAAAGGAGTGCAGACTAATTAACGAGTCTCTCATAACGTCGTTAAACCCATTCATTTCGATAACCTTATTTATTGTGATAATATACACATTAATGGACCGTGATTATCCTCCAGTTTACCAAGAATAAGAACTTGCTGCGAACTTCATACGATAAATCGTTTTAAATGCGGATTGTTATTGAACTAAACGACGTCAAACATAACAAAACCCAACTAAATTGAACTATCACCGGCCAAACTGAACTAAACTCAACCAACCACATGTAAAATTATTTCTAACTTATATCGTGATACATGGTGTTCTATTAATGTTATTCTAGTTTACACGCTAGAAGGTAATACCGGCTTGGCCGCAAAAAGCAAAGCAAAAGCAACGTTAAAGATCTGCCCTTTTGTTTATCTGTACCAAAACCGAAACGGAATTGTCGAACATTGTTGTTTTAAAGTCTAATATAAACAAATATCTATTGAGCAATTCTCTTGGTAATCAGTTCCTCTTACGTAATTTTCTGTCCATTCAATTCCGATATCTTTATAGTGGCGTTTATCGTTCAACCGACAATCCCTTAAATCCTTATCCTTGAGTGTCATTGGAGCCTTGATAAGCGACTATCTAACAATAGAAAAAACTAAAAAAAAAAAGATATTGTTAATAAACAATTACGTTATTAGGATGGTTTTAATTACTTGACGCATTTCCTTAAATCGTTGAACTTTTATCTTGAATTTCCTAGGACGTTCGGTGTTTGTTTTCTTCATAACACGAAAAAAAAAATAAATAAAAAAAATAAACACAAACAAAACAAAAACAGAACTACTAAATCCTAATCGTCCAATATCATTTGTAGCACTTTTAATCTTTGTGTTGGTGTCCGTATGAAATTTCATTCATTCGTTTTTTTATCTTATTCTTTTTTCGAAAATTATTCTGGCTGGTTCCAGGGTGAATTTCTCGGAAGAGGAGGGGGTGGTGGTGAATAAATTTTACGTCACATTGATTGATCATAACTCTGTCAAGCAGCCGATTTCGTTTTTTATAGTGATCTGTTTCTGAGGAGTTGATGAAGTGTTAACAAGATTATGAGACTCTTTATACCATGAGTTGACATACTTGAGATACGTAAGGTCTAAATCCAAGCTATTATTCTTAATTAAAAAGTTCAGATAAATGTAAGTACGGGTATAAATAAAAAGTAAGAACTCAATAACACTTTTATCCCACATAAGTTAATAAATCATACAAGTTGATTATTAGTTGGTGAAAATAGGATTGATATAGCACTAGTTTCTATAACTGGCCTGCGGTGGGTATTATAAAAGTTAATTCGGCTAGATAAAAGCTCGAAAGGCATAATGAAAACACCAATATTGTTAAGAAAACAGAAAAATAAAAATAATTTTATAATTAAAATAATCAGACTTAAATTTATTATCTTTAATTGTTTTTAATAGAAATCTAGTATTATTTCTAGTATTTTGTTTTACTCTATTGTTTCTTACGTGGTCGCAATTTATCTTATAATTTATTAACGTGAAAACTGAAAGACAGAGTAATTATTTTCCCTAGACAGTGCGCAGTTGTGGGAATTTACGTTTAGAGAAAAAGAGTAATAGAGACTGGAGGAAATTTTTCATATTGGTTGTAGCTTGTTGGGAAAGTTTTTCACGAGGACTTGTTATGTAAGAATAATCTCAAAACATCTAAAACTATTTCTACTTTTAACCTGCTCCTTGCTTCGCATAGTTACGACGACTTGTAACCAAACATTTATGACATTTCATTATTAAGACTGTGGTACTATTGTTGTATATTGAATTATATTTAAGGAGATGATATATTAAAACGTGTCATGTGTTATCTAGTGATGGAAGATATTGTTCTTTTAACAGACAGATAATACACATATAAATCGTATGTATGTTGTTTAGCCAGGAGGACATGATATTGACGTGTAAACCTAGTCATGTTGTATCAGACTTATCACACGGAGTATTTTTACAGTTCATATGTAAGAATAATTATATATGCTTCATACCTTTTTCTTGAAGAGTTCTTTTAACTTCCTGCTGCTCCGTGACGAACCATGAAGCGATCAGCACCATCCAATTGAAACATCTGTTTTTATTTGTGAAACCATAAAACAACTCTTTATATTTTTATAATATAAATTTTTTACAGTTGTCTCAAATGGTTTTCACAGGATCTGTAGTTCGTCTAAATGTTCTATTCTTACAGCTCGCTCCCTAGCTGTCTGCCCACCCCTGCCTAGACGTCTGTCCGCTTTGGTGGTCAAAACTCAACTCTCTCAATCTCTCCAAAACTAACTACATAACGTGTTCTCTTACGTCACCTAATTACGTGTCTCAGACCAACTTAATGTCCACAACTAGTTATTTATTTATTCAAAACCCCAAAATAATGTTTACATCTATTTTCTATGTTCACATCCCTTTTGCGATTCACACGTCAATCATTTCTTCCCCAATTTAATTGTTTATTCTTCTAATCATAATAACTGATCCAGCAACCATTCGTCGCTCAAATCAATTAATAATATTAATATTAATAATAATAATGCTTTGACCCTTGACCCCGCTTGCCACAGTTAACAGATACTACACCATGATCACAGCCTAAAGGGTCATAACATTACACTATCGTCGTTCTCCCTTACTATCCAAGTGTGAGGAAGATAAAAAATAAGAAAAAATATGAAAAAAAGGAAAGTTTATCAGGAGAACAATGAGGAGAGAAACTTGTATACAAAGGAACAGAGAATAAGCAAAAGCAGTTTGTTAAGCAAGGTGTGGTAGTCATTTCCGAACAAAGCACCGTAGAAACCTCTATCTATCTATCTATTTATCTATCTGTTATATAAAAAGAAATTTATCTGTGTGTGTGAGTGTGAGTTCGTTCGGTATGGAGTCGAAAATAGCTGAGCCGATTTTTATGAAATTTCACACAAAAGTACTTCATGTGCTCACCGTATCACATCAACTGAAATGAATGACTCTCGATTCTCGTTGTTTTGACGAGCTGACCTTTACTCCTGGTATAGGATGGAACTCGTACATCAAATCCGTTTCCAATGGTTGCTGGAAACAGAGTGGGGTCGTTTTACAGCTCCGATAGATATCTCATTGATGATGCAATTCTCTACCTGTATAAGAGCCAAGTACGTCCAAAGATTAAGTACTTTTACCACATCTTGCAGGAGCTGCTAGAAGCAACTTATCTTGTCTTGACAGATAGTTTCAAAGGTTAAAAAACCTCCAAGACTATATATATATATATATATATATATATATATATATATATACATATATATACATATATATATATATAACAATATTTGACTGTTGTTTATTTGTATACTTGGCATGTATACTATTAAACAACAGTATAATTACACACACATACACATGCACACATACACACATACACATACACACATCTAAGAATAACAGTATAGTTATTTTGTAAGATCTAAACATTTGTTTTTAATGAAAAAGAGCCTCTCTAAAATATTACAATTTCGGTACATTTTTTTACAGATCTGTTTCATTATGCAGAAACAATCTGTTATTATTATGTCAATACCGTCTTTGTTCGTGTATATACTTTCTAGAAAAATTAGAAATGCATGACAGTATAATGTTACAAAAAGGGAGAAAGTGTTTGCCCCGACAGCCATCTTTATTTATCATCTGTGAGTCTTTTTTTACATAGGCATCATCGCTTATCAAGGCCCAGAGGCCACTCGAGGATATGGGTTAAAGAGTGTACAGTAGTCAATATGAAAATATAGTAATCGTTAGTAATGGAAATTCGGTAAATTTTTTAACTTCAGTGGAATGGCTCATCAAGAACTTGTATACGTTGGACTTGAAGACAAACATATTGTAGTCAGCTGGAAAGCAGGAAAACGGAAGAAAGTTCCACAGTTCTAAGAAAGAAGCTTTGTTTATGGAATTTACGTTTTGGTTTAGACACAGATAAAGAGTGGGGGAGATTAGTGATAGTGTTTTCAGCTAGACGAATATTTATTGTGAAATTTTGGCGAGGGGGAACCATAGATTGAAGTTCAGCCGAGCACTTGCAATGAAAATAACGATAAAGCAAAGATAAACTCGCAACATCTCTTCTGTGAGAAAGAGGTTGCAGGGAAGAGAAAAGGACATCTAGGAGGCTGCGAAGTCTCTTTTGAACTCTATCAAGGCAGGATAAGTCGTTTCTAGCAGCTCCTGCCCAGATGTGGCAGCAGTACTCCATCCTTCGACGTACTTGGCTGTTATATAGATAGAGAATTGCATCAGCAGTGAGATATCTGCTTTGATCTATAGAAGGATTCTACCATTTTCCAGCGGTCTTGGCAACAGATTTGATGTAAGTGTTCCGTTTCAGATCAGGAGTAAAGGTCAAACCCAGAAGAAACTTTTTCTTCTTAGAGAATTATATTGTCATGCATTTTTTTATATCGAAGCAAAGAATTGTTCAATTAAATATAATTGAAAAACATATCTTACCAAAACAACATATATATATATATATATATATATATATATATATATATATATATGTATATATATATGTATATACTCACACAAAGATATATACTTATATACATCTATTTGTATACACACACATATATATATATATATATATATATATATATACGAGAAAGACAATTAAAACTGTAAGTTAAACTTAAAAAAAGAATTGTTCAATTAAATATAATTAAAAAAAACATATCTTACCAAAACAACACACACACACACACATATATATATATATAAATATATATATATATATATATATATGTATGTATATACTCACACAAAGATATAAAGATATATACTTATATATATCTATTTGTATACATATATATATATATATATATATAAGAGAAAGAAAATTAAAACTGTAAGTTAAACTTTAAAATGAAAATTTATTGTTCGACTGAATGCTCCAAAAAACAATTTACAAAGTCCTTATTCAGCGGAGTGTAAAAGAATGCTATTCTTATCATTCTTCTCATCAGAAGACATAAAGAAATCAGCAAATTATATTTGTAGCAATGATAGAATTTGCTAGTTAAGACATTAAGTGAAACCGTAATTTACTTTAGTTATAAATTGTCAAATAAAAACATTAAAAAAATGAAAACATATTGGATATGTAAAAACTAATATAAAAACTAACCGCGCATAATATTTCAGCTTGAATGGAACTTCTCTCGAGTTGATCCAAAATGCAAAATAATTCTTTAGATAGAATGTATTTAAAGATAAATCCAGCGTGTCGATGCATATAATCCGATTGGAATAAGGACTTTGTAAATTGTTTTTTGGAGTATTCAGTCGAACAATAAATTTTGATTTTAAAGTTCAAGGTACGGTTTTAATTTTGTTTCTCTTATAATAAGCTCTACTCTCTATTGCGTATTGAGCTTTTTTTAATTCGGTTAGGATTACATTTTCTATATATAAATACTGCTATTTATATTAGTTTGAAGTTTACCATTGCGTATATCAGGAAAACACTACCTCCCTTTGTTTTCATTAATATATATATATATATATATATTAATATATTTATATATATATAGTAATTTATAAAATATATATTGCGATTAAGCTACACTTAATTCTCAATAGAAGAGGACCATATAAAAACGATAAACAACCACAGAATTCGTGCATAAGCCTGAGGAATCCTGGAGTGGATGAAACGCCGAATATTCAGTGTAGCTTAATCGTCATATATATTTTATAAATTACTAACTAGCTCTACCTACGTATTGAGCACTTTTGAAGTAAATACTTAGAGTTTACGCATAAATCTATACTTTCGTATATTAATTTTATGTGAGTAAATGAAGTAGTTATATATATATATATATATATATATTGATATTTAGTTCATAAGCGGCTCTCAGTTGCATGTATATCCCAACAAAATAGATGACGACTTTATGGTAATTGCAGTTCTTGCCCAGTAGTGTCAACGTCCTCTTACATACAGCACCTTTTATTACCAAATGGTTACCCATCTGGTAGTGACTAGGTCCAAGTTTGCTGAACTTCGATGTTCTAACAAGAATCAGTGTATCAAGTGTATATTCCGTATACAGATTAACAATGTTCGAATATGATATAATCTTTCCATTATTGAACCAATACGAAACGAAATCTAGCAAATAAAGCTGCTTAATAGTCGAGGTCAATATACCCTATTCAATATTAAAAATGGCTAATCCCCAATGCAAGAACATCGACAGGTAAGATCATAGTCAATGTCCATAGCTTGAATGTGGACTTTATCTCCAAGCGTCTGACAATGCCAACATAATCAAATCCATATCAGTATTGGCAGGATATAAATTTAGGTAAATTAATTCAATCGTTGAAATGCCAAGTAAGTTAATCGCCATGAACCTGTTTGTCTGGAATTTAGCCATCATACAGCACTAATATAGCGCCTCCAATCATAATTGAATCTGAAAATATTTGGCCCAAGGAAAGATCATCGTAAACTACACATACATGCTTACATAAATATACACACACGAACATATGTATACGCACACGCGCGCACACGCATATAAATGTGTGTGCGTTTCATTCAAAGGTATTGATAACATTAATTAAACCAATATTGATTCAAAAAACGGGGTTAGAAATGTTAAAATAAAATATTAAACATCTAATGGGATGGGTTAAAGTCAAAACTTTATATGAAAGCAAAGTTGGCAATCTTTCATATAAGCTGTATCGCTTGATCGCCTGAGGAGGTATCTAGTTACTGGCAATGATATGACCGAAAATACTCATGACTGTGTAGCAACATATTTCTGCTTACGTACAGTAAAATAAAGAGTATATATATATATATATATATATATATATATATATATAGTGCCGCTAAAAAGAAAGTGTGCACTTGTCATTTTTTTCAAAACCGCAAATTTAATTGAAGGCAACTGTTTAAACAACCTATACCTCATTTGATTCGCCTCCTTTTATTTTCCATGTTCATATTTGACTTTTAATGAAGTATCCTTGTGTTCACATCTGTTAAAAAACAGTTTCAAATAGAAAGAAACTCTGCAGCAACAAATGAGCTTAAAACCAGCTTAAAATAGCCACCTGTTAGCATCTCTTATCGTAATTGTTGTTGTTCCTAAGTTATGCAACGTAACACTTAGTCCTTCTACCTCGAGTCGCTCTTAGTGATCGTCAGAAGCTCATTTATCTAAAACTTTCTGGTTTATCCGATCGAGAAATCGGCCGTAGATTGAAATGTGATATGAAAAGGGCGCGCATGATCGTTCAAAAGCAACACAATTCCGGCAATGTTTATAATGAACCTAAATCTGATCGTCCTAGAGTTATTTCTTACAGGGAAGACAATGCTGTCAAGATTCGCAGCCTCAGTAACATTTGAAACGGCTCCTCAAATCAAATAACAGTGTAATTTCATGGAAGGAAGCACGAATAATTTAAACATAAGTGCACAGTTTCAACGCTGCAAGGTAGTGGAGGTACAGTTTTGGCGTGGGGTGTAATTAGTGCCTTTGGTCCAAGGTTTATAGGTCGCTTGCAAGGTCGAAGTAATTCGATCAAGTACATTAATATGTTTACCGAACATTTTTCGCCCACCTATTGCAGGATTTTGGATGATTATCCCATCTTAATGCAGGATAATGCTCCCATTCACACAACTGACAATGTCAAGAGGTTCCTGGAAAAGCATGCTATTCTGTGTTTGTATTGGCCTGCATAATCTAAAGAATTAAATCTTATCGAAAACATATGGAATTATATAAAGCAATAGAATTAAATCTTATCGAAAACGTATGGAATTATATGAAACAATAGAATTCAATCTTATCGAAAACATATGGAATAATATAAAACAATAGAATTAAATCTTATCGAAAACATATGGAATTATATAAAACAATAGAATTCAATCTTATCGAAAACATATGGAATTATATGAAACAATAGAATTCAATCTTATCGAAAACATATGGAATTATATGAAACAATAGAATTCAATCCTATCGAAAACATATGGAATTATATGAAACAATAGAATTCAATCTTATCGAAAACATATGGAATTATATGAAACAATAGAATTCAATCTTATCGAAAACATATGGCATTATATAAAACAATAGAATTCAATCTTATCGAAAACATATGGAATTATATGAAACAATAGAATTCAATCTTATCGAAAACATATGGAATTATATGAAACAATAGAATTCAATCTTATCGAAAACATATGGAATTATATGAAACAATAGAATTCAATCTTATCGAAAACATATGGAATTATATAAAACAATAGAATCCAATCTTATCGAAAACATATGGAATTATATGAAACAATAGAATTCAATCTTATCGAAAACATATGGAATTATATGAAACAATAGAATTCAATCTTATCGAAAACATATGGAATTATATGAAACAATAGAATTCAATCTTATCGAAAACTTATGGAATTATATGAAGCAATAGAATTAAATCTTATCGAAAACATATGGAATTATATGAAACAATAAAATTCAATCTTATCGAAAACTTATGGAATTATATGAAGCAATAGAATTAAATCTTATCGAAAACATATGGAATTATATAAAACAATAGAATTAAATCTTATCGAAAACATATGGAATTATATGAAGCAATAGAATTAAATCTTATCGAAAACTTATGGAATTATATGAAGCAATAGAATTAAATCTTATCGAAAACTTATGGAATTATATAAAACAATAGAATTCAATCTTATCGAAAACATATGGAATTATATGAAGCAATAGAATTAAATCTTATCGAAAACATATGGAATTATATGAAGCAATAGAATTAAATCTTATCGAAAACTTATGGAATTATATGAAGCAATAGAATTCAATCTTATCGAAAACATATGGAATTATATAAAACAATAGAATTAAATCTTATCGAAAACATATGGAATTATATAAAACAATAGAATTCAATCTTATCGAAAAAATATGGAATTATATGAAACAATAGAATAAAATCTTATCGAAAACTTATGGAATTATATGAAGCAATAGAATTAAATCTTATCGAAAACATATGGAATTAAATAAAACAATAGAATTCAATCTTATCGAAAACATATGGAATTATATGAAACAATAGAATTCAATCTTATCGAAAACATATGGAATTATATGAAACAATAGAATTCAATCTTATCGAAAACATATGGAATTATATAAAACAATAGAATTCAATCTTATCGAAAACATATGGAATTATATGAAACAATAGAATTCAATCTTATCGAAAACATATGGAATTATATGAAACAATAGAATTCAATCTTATCGAAAACATATGGAATTATATGAAGCAATAGATTGCAATCTTATCGAAAACATATGGAATTATATAAAACAATAGAATTCAATCTTATTGAAAACACATGGAATTATATGAAACAATAGAATGCAATCTTATTGAAAACATATGGGATTATATGAAACAATAGAATTCAATCTTATTGAAAACATATGGAATTATATGAAGCAATAGATTGCCATCTTATCGAAAACACATGGACTTATATGAAGCAATAGAATTCAATCTTATCGAAAACATATGGAATTATATAAAACAATAGAATTCAATCTTATTGAAAACACATGGAATTATATGAAACAATAGAATGCAATCTTATTGAAAACACATGGGATTATATGAAACAATAGAATTAAATCTTATCGAAAACATATGGAATTATATGAAACAATAGAATTCAATCTTATCGAAAACATATGGAATTATATGAAGCAATAGATTGCAATCTTATCGAAAACATATGGAATTATATGAAACAATAGAATTCAATCTTATGGAAAACTTATGGAATTATATGAAGCAATAGAATTCAATCTTATCGAAAAAATATGGAATTAGATGAAGCAATAGAATTAAATCTTATCGAAAACATATGGAATTATATGAAGCAATAGAATTTAATCTTATTGAAAACGTCTGGCATTATATGAAACAATAGAATTCAATCTTATGGAAAACTTATGGAATTATATGAAACAATAGAATGCAATCTTATCGAAAACATATTAAATTATATGAAGCAATAGAATTCAATCTTATCGAAAACATATGGAATTATATGAACCAATAAAATTAAATCTTATCGAAAACATATGGAATTATATGAAACAATAGAATTCAATCTTATCGAAAACATATGGAATTATATGACACAATAGAATTCAATCTTATCGAAAACATATGAAATTATATGAAACAATAGAATTACATCTTATCGAAAACATATGGAATTATATGAAACAATAAAATTCAATCTTATCGACAACATATGGAATTACATGAAACAATAAAATTCAGTCCTATCGAAAACATATGGAATTATATGAAACAATAGAATTCAATCTTATCGAAAACATATGGAATTATATGAAACAATAGAATGCAATCTTATCGAAAACATATGGAATTATATGAAGCAATAGAATTCAATCTTATCGAAAACATATGGAATTATATGAAACAATAAAATTAAATCTTATCGAAAACATATGGAATTATATAAAACAATAGAATTCAATCTTATCGAAAACATATGAAATTATATGAAACAATAGAATTCAATCTTATCGAAAACATATGAAATTATATGAAACAATAGAATTCAATCTTATCGAAAACATATGGAATTATATGAAACAATAGAATTCAATCTTATCGAAAACATATTAAATTATATGAAACAATAGAATTCAATCTTATCGAAAACATATGGAATTATATGAAACAATAGAATTCAATCTTATCGAAAACATATGGAATTATATGAAACAATAGAATTCAATCTAATCGAAAACATATGGAATTATATGAAACAATAGAATTCACTCTTATCGAAAACATATGAAATTATATGAAGCAATAGAATTAAATCTTATCGAAAACATATGAAATTATATGAAACAATAAAATTCAATCTTATCGAAAACATATGGAATTATATGAAACAATAGAATTCAATCTTATCGAAAACATATGGAATTATATGAAACAATAGAATTCAATCTTATCGAAAACATATGGAATTATATGAAACAATAGAATTCACTCTTATCGAAAACATATGAAATTATATGAAGCAATAGAATTAAATCTTATCGAAAACATATGAAATTATATTAAACAATAGAATTCAATCTTATCGAAAACATATGGAATTATATGAAACAATAGAATTCAATCTTATCGAAAACATATGGAATTATATGAAGCAATAGAATTCAATCTTATCGAAAACATATGAAATTATATGAAACAATAGAATTCAATCTTATCGAAAACATATGGAATTATATGAAGCAATAGAATTCAATCTTATCGAAAACATATGAAATTATATGAAACAATAGAATTCAATCTTATCGAAAACATATGGAATTATATGAAACAATAGAATTCAATCTTATCGAAAACATATGAAATTATATGATACTATAGAATTCAATCTTATCGAAAACATATGAAATTATATGAAACAATAGAATTCAATCTTATCGAAAACATATGGAATTATATGAAACAATAGAATTCACTCTTATCGAAAACATATGAAATTATATGAAGCAATAGAATTAAATCTTATCGAAAACATATGGAATTATATGAAACAATAAAATTAAATCTTATCGAAAACATATGAAATTATATGAAGCAATAGAATTAAATCTTATCGAAAACATATGGAATTATATGAAACAATAGAATTCAATCTTATCGAAAACATATGAAATTATATGAAACAATAGAATTCAATCTTATCGAAAACATATGAAATTATATAAAACAATAGAATTCAATCTTATCGAAAACATATGAAATTATATGAAACAATAGAATTCAATCTTATCGAAAACATATGAAATTATATGAAGCAATAGAATTAAATCTTATCGAAAACATATGGAATTATATGAAACAATAAAATTAAATCTTATCGAAAACATATGAAATTATATGAAGCAATAGAATTCAATCTTATCGAAAACATATGGAATTATATGAAACAATAGAATTCAATCTTATCGAAAACATATGGAATTATATGAAACAATAGAATTCAATCCTATCGAAAACATATGGAATTATATGAAACAATAGAATTCAATCTTATCGAAAACATATGGAATTATATGAAACAATAGAATTCAATCTTATCGAAAACATATGGAATTATATGAAACAATAGAATTCAATCTTATCGAAAACATATGGAATTATATGAAACAATAGAATTCAATCTTATCGAAAACATATGGAATTATATGAAACAATAGAATTCAATCTTATCGAAAACATATGGAATTATATGAAACAATAGAATTCAATCTTATCGAAAACATATGGAATTATATGAAACAATAGAATTCAATCTTATCGAAAACATATGGAATTATATGAAACAATAGAATTCAATCCTATCGAAAACATATGGAATTATATGAAACAATAGAATTCAATCTTATTGAAAAGATATGGAATTATATGAAACAATAGAATTCAATCTTATCGAAAACATATGGAATTATATGAAACAATAGAATTCAATCTTATTGAAAAGATATGGAATTATATGAAACAATAGAATTCAATCTTATCGAAAACATATGGAATTATATGAAACAATAGAATTCAATCCTATCGAAAACATATGGAATTATATGAAACAATAGAATTCAATCTTATCGAAAACATATGGAATTATATGAAACAATAGAATTCAATCTTATTGAAAACATATGGAATTATATGAAACAATAGAATTCAATCCTATCGAAAACATATGGAATTATATGAAACAATAAAATTCAATCTTATCGACAACATATGGAATTACATGAAACAATAAAATTCAGTCCTATCGAAAACATATGGAATTATATGAAACAATAGAATGCAATCTTATCGAAAACATATGGAATTATATGAAGCAATAGAATTCAATCTTATCGAAAACATATGGAATTATATGAAACAATAAAATTAAATCTTATCGAAAACATATGAAATTATATGAAACAATAGAATTCAATCTTATCGAAAACATATGAAATTATATGAAACAATAGAATTCAATCTTATCGAAAACATATGAAATTATATGAAACAATAGAATTCAATCTTATCGAAAACATATGGAATTATATGAAACAATAGAATTCAATCTTATCGAAAACATATGAAATTATATGATACAATAGAATTCAATCTTATCGAAAACATATGAAATTATATGAAACAATAGAATTCAATCTTATCGAAAACATATGGAATTATATGAAACAATAGAATTCACTCTTATCGAAAACATATGAAATATTATGAAGCAATAGAATTAAATCTTATCGAAAACATATGGAATTATATGAAACAATAAAATTAAATCTTATCGAAAACATATGAAATTATATGAAGCAATAGAATTAAATCTTATCGAAAACATATGGAATTATATGAAACAATAGAATTCAATCTTATCGAAAACATATGAAATTATATGAAACAATAGAATTCAATCTTATCGAAAACATATGAAATTATATAAAACAATAGAATTCAATCTTATCGAAAACATATGAAATTATATGAAACAATAGAATTCAATCTTATCGAAAACATATGAAATTATATGAAGCAATAGAATTAAATCTTATCGAAAACATATGGAATTATATGAAACAATAAAATTAAATCTTATCGAAAACATATGAAATTATATGAAGCAATAGAATTCAATCTTATCGAAAACATATTGAATTATATGAAACAATAGAATTCAATCTTATCGAAAACATATTGCATTATATGAAACAATAGAATTCAATCCTATCGAAAACATATGGAATTATATGAAACAATAGAATTCAATCTTATCGAAAACATATGGAATTATATGAAACAATAGAATTCAATCTTATCGAAAACATATGGAATTATATGAAACAATAGAATTCAATCTTATCGAAAACATATGGAATTATATGAAACAATAGAATTCAATCTTATCGAAAACATATGGAATTATATGAAACAATAGAATTCAATCTTATCGAAAACATATGGAATTATATGAAACAATAGAATTCAATCTTATCGAAAACATATGGAATTATATGAAACAATAGAATTCAATCTTATCGAAAACATATGGAATTATATGAAACAATAGAATTCAATCCTATCGAAAACATATGGAATTATATGAAACAATAGAATTCAATCTTATTGAAAAGATATGGAATTATATGAAACAATAGAATTCAATCTTATCGAAAACATATGGAATTATATGAAACAATAGAATTCAATCTTATTGAAAAGCTATGGAATTATATGAAACAATAGAATTCAATCTTATCGAAAACATATGGAATTATATGAAACAATAGAATTCAATCCTATCGAAAACATATGGAATTATATGAAACAATAGAATTCAATCTTATCGAAAACATATGGAATTATATGAAACAATAGAATTCAATCTTATTGAAAACATATGGAATTATATGAAACAATAGAATTCAATCCTATCGAAAACATATGGAATTATATGAAACAATAAAATTCAATCTTATCGACAACATATGGAATTACATGAAACAATAAAATTCAGTCCTATCGAAAACATATGGAATTATATGAAACAATAGAATTCAATCTTATCGAAAACATATGGAATTATATGAAGCAATAGAATTCAATCTTATCGAAAACATATGGAATTATATGAAACAATAAAATTCAATCTTATCGAAAACATATGGAATTATATGAAACAATAGAATTCAATCTTATCGAAAACATATGGAATTATATGAAACAATAGAATTCAATCTTATCGAAAACATATGGAATTATATGAAACAATAGAATTCAATCCTATCGAAAACATATGGAATTATATGAAACAATAGAATTAAATCTTATCGAAAACATATGGAATTATATGAAACAATAGAATTAAATCTTATCGAAAACATATGGAATTATATGAAACAATAGAATTCAATCTTATCGAAAACATATGGAATTATATGAAACAATAGAATTCAATCTTATCGAAAACATATGGAATTATATGAAACAATAGAATTCAATCTTATCGAAAACATATGGAATTATATGAAACAATAGAATTCAATCTTATCGAAAACATATGGAATTATATGAAACAATAGAATTCAATCTTATCGAAAACATATGGAATTATATGAAACAATAGAATTCAATCCTATCGAAAACATATGGAATTATATGAAACAATAGAATTCAATCTTATCGAAAAGATATGGAATTATATGAAACAATAGAATTAAATCTTATCGAAAACATATGGAATTATATGAAACAATAGAATTCAATCTTATTGAAAAGATATGGAATTATATGAAACAATAGAATTCAATCTTATCGAAAACATATGGAATTATATGAAACAATAGAATTCAATCCTATCGAAAACATATGGAATTATATGAAACAATAGAATTCAATCTTATCGAAAACATATGGAATTATATGAAACAATAGAATTCAATCTTATTGAAAACATATGGAATTATATGAAACAATAGAATTCAATCCTATCGAAAACATATGGAATTATATGAAACAATAAAATTCAATCTTATCGACAACATATGGAATTACATGAAACAATAAAACTCAGTCCTATCGAAAACATATGGAATTATATGAAACAATAGAATGCAATCTTATCGAAAACATATGGAATTATATGAAGCAATAGAATTCAATCTTATCGAAAACATATGGAATTATATGAAACAATAAAATTAAATCTTATCGAAAACATATGAAATTATATGAAACAATAGAATTCAATCTTATCGAAAACATATGAAATTATATGAAACAATAGAATTCAATCTTATCGAAAACATATGAAATTATATGAAACAATAGAATTCAATCTTATCGAAAACATATGGAATTATATGAAACAATAGAATTCAATCTTATCGAAAACATATGAAATTATATGAAACAATAGAATTCAATCTTATCGAAAACATATGGAATTATATGAAACAATAGAATTCAATCTTATCGAAAACATATGGAATTATATGAAACAATAGAATTCAATCTTATCGAAAACATATGGAATTATATGAAACAATAGAATTCACTCTTATCGAAAACATATGAAATTATATGAAGCAATAGAATTAAATCTTATCGAAAACATATGAAATTATATGAAACAATAGAATTCAATCTTATCGAAAACATATGGAATTATATGAAACAATAGAATTCAATCTTATCGAAAACATATGGAATTATATGAAACAATAGAATTCAATCTTATCGAAAACATATGGAATTATATGAAACAATAGAATTCACTCTTATAAAAAACATATGAAATTATATGAAGCAATAGAATTAAATCTTATCGAAAACATATGAAATTATATGAAACAATAGAATTCTATCTTATCGAAAACATATGGAATTATATGAAACAATAGAATTCAATCTTATCGAAAACATATGGAATTATATGAAGCAATAGAATTCAATCTTATCGAAAACATATGAAATTATATGAAACAATAGAATTCAATCTTATCGAAAACATATGGAATTATATGAAGCAATAGAATTCAATCTTATCGAAAACATATGAAATTATATGAAACAATAGAATTCAATCTTATCGAAAACATATGGAATTATATGAAACAATAGAATTCAATCTTATCGAAAACATATGAAATTATATGATACAATAGAATTCAATCTTATCGAAAACATATGAAATTATATGAAACAATAGAATTCAATCTTATCGAAAACATATGGAATTATATGAAACAATAGAATTCACTCTTATCGAAAACATATGAAATTATATGAAGCAATAGAATTAAATCTTATCGAAAACATATGGAATTATATGAAACAATAAAATTAAATCTTATCGAAAACATATGAAATTATATGAAGCAATAGAATTAAATCTTATCGAAAACATATGGGATTATATGAAACAATAGAATTCAATCTTATCGAAAACATATGAAATTATATGAAACAATAGAATTCAATCTTATCGAAAACATATGAAATTATATAAAACAATAGAATTTAATCTTATCGAAAACATATGAAATTATATGAAACAATAGAATTCAATCTTATCGAAAACATATTAAATTATATGAAGCAATAGAATTAAATCTTATCGAAAACATATGGAATTATATGAAACAATAAAATTAAATCTTATCGAAAACATATGAAATTATATGAAGCAATAGAATTCAATCTTATCGAAAACATATGGAATTATATGAAACCATAGAATTCAATCTTATCGAAAACATATGAAATTATATGAAACAATAGAATTCAATCTTATCGAAAACATATGGAATTATATGAAACAATAGAATTCAATCTTATCGAAAACATATGGAATTATATGAAACAATAGAATTCAATCTTATCGAAAACATATGGAATTATATGAAACAATAGAATTCAATCTTATCGAAAACATATGGAATTATATGAAACAATAGAATTCAATCTTATCGAAAACATATGGAATTATATGAAACAATAGAATTCAATCCTATCGAAAACATATGGAATTATATGAAACAATAGAATTCAATCTTATCGAAAACATATGGAATTATATGAAACAATAGAATTCAATCTTATCGAAAACATATGGAATTATATGAAACAATAGAATTCAATCTTATCGAAACCATATGGAATTATATGAAACAATAGAATTCAATCTTATCGAAAACATATGGAATTATATGAAACAATAGAATTCAATCTTATCGAAAACATATGGAATTATATGAAACAATAGAATTCAATCCTATCGAAAACATATGGAATTATATGAAACAATAGAATTCAATCTTATCGAAAACATATGGAATTATATGAAACAATAGAATTCAATCTTATCGAAAACATATGGAATTATATGAAACAATAGAATTCAATCTTATCGAAAACATATGGAATTATATGAAACAATAGAATTCAATCTTATCGAAAACATATGGAATTATATGAAACAATAGAATTCAATCTTATCGAAAACATATGGAATTATATGAAACAATAGAATTCAATCCTATCGAAAACATATGGAATTATATGAAACAATAGAATTCAATCTTATTGAAAAGATATGGAATTATATGAAACAATAGAATTCAATCCTATCGAAAACATATGGAATTATATGAAACAATAGAATTCAATCTTATCGAAAACATATGGAATTATATAAAACAATAGAATTCAATCTTATCGAAAACATATGGAATTATATGAAACAATAGAATTCAATCTTATCGAAAACATATGGAATTATATGAAGCAATAAAATTCAATCTTATCGAAAACATATGGAATTATATGAAACAATAGAATTAAATCTTATCGAAAACATATGGAATTATATGAAACAATAGAATTCAATCTTATCGAAAACATATGGAATTATATGAAACAATAGAATTCAATCTTATCAAAAACATATGGAATTATATGAAGCAATAGAATTAAATCTTATCGAAAAAATATGGAATTATATGAAACAATAGAATTAAATCTTATCGAAAACATATGGCATTATATGAAACAATAGAATTCAATCTTATCGAAAACATATGGAATTATATGAAACAATAGAATTAAATCTTATCGAAAACGTATGGAATTATATGAAACAATAGAATTCAATCTTATCGAAAACATATGGAATTATATGAAGCAATAGAATTAAATCTTATCGAAAACATATGGAATTATATGAAGACATTAGAATTAAATCTTATCGAAAACGTATGGAATTATATGAAACAATAGAATTCAATCTTATCGAAAACATGTGGAATTATATGAAGCAATAGAATTAAATCTTATCGAAAACATATGGAATTATATGAAACAATAGAATTAAATCTTATCGAAAACATATGGAATTATATGAAACAATAGAATTAAATCTTATCGAAAACATATGGAATTATATGAAACAATAGAATTAAATCTTATCGAAAACGTATGGAATTATATGAAACAATAGAATTAAATCTTATCGAAAACATATGGAATTATATGAAACAATAGAATTCAATCTTATTGAAAACATATGGAATTATATGAAACAATAGAATTCAATCTTATCGAAAACATATGGAATTACATGAAACAATAAAACTCAGTCCTATCGAAAACGTATGGAATTATATGAAACAATAGAATTCAATCTTATCGAAAACATATGGAATTATATGAAGCAATAGAATTCAATCTTATCGAAAACATATGGAATTATATGAAACAATAAAATTAAATCTTATCGAAAACATATGAAATTATATGAAACAATAGAATTCAATCTTATCGAAAACATATGAAATTATATGAAACAATAGAATTCAATCTTATCGAAAACATATGAAATTATATGAAACAATAGAATTCAATCTTATCGAAAACATATGGAATTATATGAAACAATAGAATTCAATCTTATCGAAAACATATGAAATTATATGAAACAATAGAATTCAATCTTATCGAAAACATATGGAATTATATGAAACAATAGAATTCAATCTTATCGAAAACATATGGAATTATATGAAACAATAGAATTCAATCTTATCGAAAACATATGGAATTATATGAAACAATAGAATTCACTCTTATCGAAAACATATGAAATTATATGAAGCAATAGAATTAAATCTTATCGAAAACATATGAAATTATATGAAACAATAGAATTCAATCTTATCGAAAACATATGGAATTATATGAAACAATAGAATTCAATCTTATCGAAAACATATGGAATTATATGAAACAATAGAATTCAATCTTATCGAAAACATATGGAATTATATGAAACAATAGAATTCACTCTTATCGAAAACATATGAAATTATATGAAGCAATAGAATTAAATCTTATCGAAAACATATGAAATTATATGAAACAATAGAATTCAATCTTATCGAAAACATATGGAATTATATGAAACAATAGAATTCAATCTTATCGAAAACATATGGAATTATATGAAGCAATAGAATTCAATCTTATCGAAAACATATGAAATTATATGAAACAATAGAATTCAATCTTATCGAAAACATATGGAATTATATGAAGCAATAGAATTCAATCTTATCGAAAACATATGAAATTATATGAAACAATAGAATTCAATCTTATCGAAAACATATGGAATTATATGAAACAATAGAATTCAATCTTATCGAAAACATATGAAATTATATGATACAATAGAATTCAATCTTATCGAAAACATATGAAATTATATGAAACAATAGAATTCAATCTTATCGAAAACATATGGAATTATATGAAACAATAGAATTCACTCTTATCGAAAACATATGAAATTATATGAAGCAATAGAATTAAATCTTATCGAAAACATATGGAATTATATGAAACAATAAAATTAAATCTTATCGAAAACATATGAAATTATATGAAGCAATAGAATTAAATCTTATCGAAAACATATGGGATTATATGAAACAATAGAATTCAATCTTATCGAAAACATATGAAATTATATGAAACAATAGAATTCAATCTTATCGAAAACATATGAAATTATATAAAACAATAGAATTCAATCTTATCGAAAACATATGAAATTATATGAAACAATAGAATTCAATCTTATCGAAAACATATTAAATTATATGAAGCAATAGAATTAAATCTTATCGAAAACATATGGAATTATATGAAACAATAAAATTAAATCTTATCGAAAACATATGAAATTATATGAAGCAATAGAATTCAATCTTATCGAAAACATATGGAATTATATGAAACCATAGAATTCAATCTTATCGAAAACATATGAAATTATATGAAACAATAGAATTCAATCTTATCGAAAACATATGGAATTATATGAAACAATAGAATTCAATCTTATCGAAAACATATGGAATTATATGAAACAATAGAATTCAATCTTATCGAAAACATATGGAATTATATGAAACAATAGAATTCAATCTTATCGAAAACATATGGAATTATATGAAACAATAGAATTCAATCTTATCGAAAACATATGGAATTATATGAAACAATAGAATTCAATCCTATCGAAAACATATGGAATTATATGAAACAATAGAATTCAATCTTATCGAAAACATATGGAATTATATGAAACAATAGAATTCAATCTTATCGAAAACATATGGAATTATATGAAACAATAGAATTCAATCTTATCGAAACCATATGGAATTATATGAAACAATAGAATTCAATCTTATCGAAAACATATGGAATTATATGAAACAATAGAATTCAATCTTATCGAAAACATATGGAATTATATGAAACAATAGAATTCAATCCTATCGAAAACATATGGAATTATATGAAACAATAGAATTCAATCTTATCGAAAACATATGGAATTATATGAAACAATAGAATTCAATCTTATCGAAAACATATGGAATTATATGAAACAATAGAATTCAATCTTATCGAAAACATATGGAATTATATGAAACAATAGAATTCAATCTTATCGAAAACATATGGAATTATATGAAACAATAGAATTCAATCTTATCGAAAACATATGGAATTATATGAAACAATAGAATTCAATCCTATCGAAAACATATGGAATTATATGAAACAATAGAATTCAATCTTATTGAAAAGATATGGAATTATATGAAACAATAGAATTCAATCCTATCGAAAACATATGGAATTATATGAAACAATAGAATTCAATCTTATCGAAAACATATGGAATTATATAAAACAATAGAATTCAATCTTATCGAAAACATATGGAATTATATGAAACAATAGAATTCAATCTTATCGAAAACATATGGAATTATATGAAGCAATAAAATTCAATCTTATCGAAAACATATGGAATTATATGAAACAATAGAATTAAATCTTATCGAAAACATATGGAATTATATGAAACAATAGAATTCAATCTTATCGAAAACATATGGAATTATATGAAACAATAGAATTCAATCTTATCAAAAACATATGGAATTATATGAAGCAATAGAATTAAATCTTATCGAAAAAATATGGAATTATATGAAACAATAGAATTAAATCTTATCGAAAACATATGGCATTATATGAAACAATAGAATTCAATCTTATCGAAAACATATGGAATTATATGAAACAATAGAATTAAATCTTATCGAAAACGTATGGAATTATATGAAACAATAGAATTCAATCTTATCGAAAACATATGGAATTATATGAAGCAATAGAATTAAATCTTATCGAAAACATATGGAATTATATGAAGCAATAGAATTAAATCTTATCGAAAACGTATGGAATTATATGAAACAATAGAATTCAATCTTATCGAAAACATGTGGAATTATATGAAGCAATAGAATTAAATCTTATCGAAAACATATGGAATTATATGAAACAATAGAATTAAATCTTATCGAAAACATATAGAATTATATGAAACAATAGAATTAAATCTTATCGAAAACATATGGAATTATATGAAACAATAGAATTAAATCTTATCGAAAACGTATGGAATTATATGAAACAATAGAATTAAATCTTATCGAAAACATATGGAATTATATGAAACAATAGAATTCAATCTTATCAAAAACATATGGAATTATATGAAACAATAGAATTCAATCTTATCGAAAACATATGGAATTATATGAAACAATAGAATTCAATCTTATTGAAAACATATGGAATTATATGAAACAATAGAATTAAATCTTATCGAAAACGTATGGAATTATATGAAACAATAGAATTAAATCTTATCGAAAACATATGGAATTATATGAAACAATAGAATTCAATGTTATTGAAAACATATGAAATTATATGAAGCAATAGAATTCAATCTTATCGAAAACACATGGAATTATATAAAACAATAGAATTCAATCTTATCGAAAACATATGGAATTATATGAAACAATAGAATTCAATCTTATCGAAAACATATGGAATTATATGAAACAATAGAATTCAATCTTATCGAAAACATATGGAATTATATGAAACAATAGAATTCAATCTTATCGAAAACATATGGAATTATATGAAGCAATAGAATTCAATCTTATCGAAAACATATGGAATTATATGAAACAATAGAATTAAATCTTATCGAAAACATATGGAATTATATGAAACAATAGAATTCAATCTTATCGAAAACATATGGAATTATATGAAACAATAGAATTAAATCTAATCGAAAACATATGGAATTATATAAAACAATAGAATTCAATCTTATCGAAAACATATGGAATTATATGAAGCAATAGAATTCAATCTTATCGAAAACATATGGAATTATATGAAACAATAGAATTCAATCTTATCGAAAACATATGGAATTATATGAAGCAATAGAATTCAATCTTATCGAAAACATATGGAATTATATGAAACAATAGAATTAAATCTTATCGAAAACATATGGAATTATATGAAACAATAGAATTAAATCTTATCGAAAACATATGGAATTATATGAAGCAATAGAATTCAATCTTATCGAAAACATATGGAATTATATGAAACAATAGAATTCAATCTTATCGAAAACATATGGAATTATATGAAACAATAGAATTCAATCTTATCGAAAACATATGGAATTATATGAAACAATAGAATTCAATCTTATCGAAAACATATGGAATTATATGAAACAATAGAATTCAATCTTATCGAAAACATATGAAATTATATGAAACAATAGAATTCAATCTTATCGAAAACATATGGAATTATATAAAACAATAGAATTCAATCTTATTGAAAACATATGGAATTATATGAAACAATAGAATTCAATCTTATTGAAAACATATGGAATTATATAAAACAATAGAATTCAATCTTATCGAAAACATATGGAATTATATGAAGCAATAGAATTCAATCTTATCGAAAACATATGGAATTATATGAAACAATAAAATTAAATCTTATCGAAAACTTATGGAATTATATGAAACAATAGAATTCAATCTTATCGAAAACTTATGGAATTATATGAAACAATAGAATGCAATCTTATCGAAAACACATGGAATTATATGAAACAATAGAATTCTATCTTATCGAAAACACATGGAATTATATTAAGCAATAGAATTCAATCTTATCGAAAACATATTGCATTATATGAAACAATAGAATTCAATCTTATCGAAAACATATGGTATTATTTGTAAATAATAGAATACAATCTTATCGAAAACATATGGAATTATATGGAGCTATAGTTACGCAATGATAAATTTTCAAATCTCGAAGAATTTTGGACAAAAATTAAAGAGAATTGGATGCCTTGTCATCGGAGTATTGCTGCAGACTAATTAAAAAGAATGCCCTAAAATTTACAGACCGTGAAATTGCAGAAGGGCTATGCTACAAAATTATTACTAGTTCATTGTGTTTATGTTGTATTTGTTCTTCATTAAAGTTCTAAAATTACATTTAAATAATATTTTTTCATTGTGCGGATTTTCTTTTTGCCTACTCGATTTGAAGTTAATTTTTAAATTGACGTGAACATTAGAATACTTTAATTAAAAGTCAAATATAACCAGGCAACATTAAAATAAAAGACAAATCAAATGAGGTATAGGCTCTTTGAACAGTTACATTCAATTTGGCCTAAATTTGCATTTTTTTTTAATAATAAATGCGGGCTTTATTTTTGGCGGATCTGTATATAATCGTTCATGTATATGCGGTCGGAGGGATAGTATAATAATATCATAGTAAACGAGAACTTTGCCATTGCCGAAATGTTTTGGCAGTTTACGAAGAAGGCAGCAATGACTGAGTGAATGATATGACGGATGAACATTAACTCACAAAATGGAGGAGTTAATGCCTGGGAGAATAATATCATGGCAACAGAATAGTAAACTATCGCACACTCACTCCCATCCAAGAGTAAACGTTAGTATCTGAGAGGATGATCTTATTTGAACATAACAGTGACTGCATTTGTTTTTTGTTTTCTCCAATAGAGGATCTAATAACTGGCAGGATTAGCTTTCAGTTCCCTTTAAACTTATAATGTTGTACTATGCCTATCCTGCCTTGACAGAGTACAAAATAGACTTCGTGGCTTAGTGGGGGATGTCATTTTTTCTACCCTGCAACCTCTCTCCCACAGAAGAGACGGTGCGAGACTATCCTTGTTTTATCGTTATTTCCATGGCAGGTGCTCGTCTGAACTCCAATCTCTGGTCTCCCCTCGCCAATCTTCCACGAAAAACACCCGTCTAGCTGAATCCAATGTGAAAAATTTCCCCCACTATTTATCTGTGCCTAAATCAAAACGTGGATTCCATTAACAAAGTTTCTTTCTTAAAAGTGCACGCCTGTGGAACTCTGTTCCGTCTGCCTGCTTCCCACCTGACTACAACTTGGATGTCTTCAAGTCCAACGTTAATAAATTCCTAATGAACCGCCCCCTTAAGTAAACACTTCATCAAATCTCCACACTAACGTAATGTACTTGCAATAACCCTTATTCCTGAGTGGCTTCCGGGCCTTGATAAGTGGTGACCACTGTGTAAAAAAAAAAAAAAAACTTATGACAAAAGAACCGACACTGCGTTGTCTATAGAAATTAAAACACGATAATAGATTAACCCAGTCTTTTAAATGCCTATGATTTCATGGTGATTGCTTTTGAATTTTGGCTGAGTCAAAGGAGGGTTAGCACCTTTTACGGTGCTTTATCTGTTCTCAGCATCCCAGCAACATCGCACATTTTACTATTAACAATAACATTTCGTATATATCAGGAAATATATAAATTCCGAGAAGACAATGATATATTCAATAATAATAATAATAATATCAATAATAATAATAATAATAATAATAATAATAATAATAATAATAATAATATCAGAAATTTATGCAAAATATATATGCCAATTAGCAATATCTGAAGTCGTTTCTGTTTTTTATATTTACTATATAAAGAGCATTTAACTCATCATGAGAAATAATCAAATAACTATTAAGTGCTAATAAATAAATGTGTTATTGGTATTGGTTAAGTATTCAGGATTATGTAAAAACGAGAATTTCGAACGAAACCGTTGATTGTCAGATTGCTTTACGTCATCATTCAGGCGGATAAATTAGAAAAGTCAAAACCTTTTTTGAAAGAAAATAACTACTTTCCAAGGCCCGAAGTGTAGTCGAGGATAATGGTTAAGGAGTGGTCAGTGAAGCAAACACGTAATTGCCGTTAGTGGTGGAAATTAGGTAAAATTTGATTATTAAAGGAGTCGTTTAAACAAGAACTTCTTTAGATTGGACTTTAAGACGAGTTAGATGGAAAGCAGCCCGTACTATTAAACAAGTTGGCAGTTAATTGTCTGTATTTTTGAGATGAGGTGTTTTCATTGATTGAGATTGTCGGACTGACTTCCTCATCTTGGTTGTTATTGTCACAACGTTTCCGCCGTTCTTGGAAAAAAGCTTTGTACATGGAATTCACACACACACACACACACACACACACGCACATACAGACAAATAAACACACACACATATGTCTATAGGGAAATGCTTATTCAATTTTATTTCACCCTTCATGTATACCAATTCTTTTATTTAATAAGTTCAGTGTAACTAAAGCGCATATTCAAATAAATGACAAAAAAATTCATATTCCAAGATATTGTCCATCTTACCGTTTATTTCTTCTTCAGCATGTTAAAATGTTCCATTCTTGATAGCACCTATTTCTTAGCGCAGACACATTCAAGTAACTATTATTGTTGAATATTTTCCGCTTTAACTCACCAGTAAATATCAGTACTCATTAACTTAAAAAAAACAAAAACAAAAACAAAAAACAGAATGTGGTCATGATTACATAAATCCGAAAAAATCGGGAGAGTAGTTGCAATTGCGTTATATATTTACACCATTAACATGCTGAAAGAAATAAACGGTAAGATGAGCAATATTTTGGAGTTTTGTCATATATATATATATATATATATATATATATACTTATTTTTTTACTGTAATAATTAAATACCTACAGACACCAGTGTTTCATCCTTTCGGGATTCTTCAGTGCAGGGTGTCACGACTAACACCAGCCGACCGATTCGAACCCCGCAACACGAGACATCTCTGGCTCGATTAGCGGAGACCGTATCCATTCGGCTACCATTAACCGCGTGATATCACGTTGAATTTTAAACATTTTAATTTTAAATGTTCATTACGTTAGTCAGAGAGTGATCTAATCGTTATACGATGATCTATAAGAGCTAAATTGACCGACTTTAATTCAACTGAAATATATATTCAACTATGTATATATATATATATATATATATATATATATATATATGTGTGTGTGTGTGTGCGCGTGTGTGTGTATGTTTGCGTGTGCGTGCGTGTGCGTGCGTGTGTGTGCACGCGTTTGTCGCAATCACAGATCATGAGAAAGTCAAGTACGACACCAAGTTTGTTGTTGCTGACGACAACGTTTCGTGTGCAAAAGTTATTACTAAATGTTAGTTCAACAGAGATCAGAGAGCAAATGCTCAATGAACCACATTATATTTCTTTGAACTTTTCTACTCAAAGGTGTCTCCTCTATTTTATACAAAGTCTCTGCTCATTGACCGATCATCTACATTATTCGGCGCACGCGTCAGACCCTGAATGTCAAGAGGTTGCAGTATACTTCAAATACATCCAGCTTTAAAAAAATAGAATGTTGGCTTAGTTAAGTAAGTAATCAAAGGTAGTATAGTCGTGTGAATTAACTTGTGAACAGCAAACGATTATAATAATAATAATAATAATAATAATAATAATAATAATATCGGACTACTAAAAGTTCTCTATGTCAACTGTGTGGGCAGAAAGGTGAGAATGTACGCGACCCCGTCAGTAGTTGTGAAAAATTAAATGAAAAGGAATACAAGAGACAGAATAAAAACATTACAAGATCTTTAAGAATATATCCGAGCAAAAAGGATTGGAAGCCAGTTAAAAAATGGTACAAGCATGTTCCAGAAGTTGTGCTGAAGAGTCATGATGTGAAATTTGTGTGGGACATGAATATCATGGCGTAATGTAGACCAGATTTTTCCTTGTTAGAAATAAACACAAGTCAACACTTATTGATATAGCAGCACCATCTGATGTGATTATAAAGAAAAAAAGAACGTCGAAAGGAAAATAAAAAAATGACGGAATTTTAATAATGTAGTTGAACATAATTTGGTAGATTTGGTCGTTTGGGAAAATTGGGATCCATTGCGATGTTGGAGTACTGTAGAAGATTGCGATGTTGGGAACCGCCATAATCTTGTGGAAAGTGTTGAAGGACTGAGAAAAATGATGCTGAAAGTGTATGGTCATTTGTTATGGTCTGCCTGCCAGCATAAAATCGGCAATAAAAACAGCCAGACAAAGTGTGTAAATAGAAATAATGATGATGATGATAATAATAATAATAATAATAATAATAATAATAATAATAATAATAATAACAATAACAATAATAATAATAATAATAATAATAATAATAATAATAATAATAATAATTGAATATATTTCTAAGAATAATACAATAACTCTTTATGAAGAGAAAAAAGAAAAGATATCAAGACCCTACGGCGAAGAAGAGTCAGCCATTGCAAAATAGAGGGGAAAATTAGATCGGAAAAATCTACACATTTTCGTCCTTATTTAGAGAAAATGATTACTGGAATAAATTGGTCAAGGATGATCTTAAAATATCTACTGACAGACACAAGCTACTCACACTAAAGCCATCAACAAAACAGCAAAAGCACTGATTTAAAGATTGTGTAGTGAAAGAGAAGAAACATCAGCGCATCTTAAATCTTAATGCCCTACGCTATTTCAACACCGAAATAAAAATGGAGACACGACAAAGCCATCTAGGTGCCACATTGGAATGTATGCAAACTCTTTGAATTAGAACACACTGAGACATGGTATAAGTATAAACCAGAAGTCAAACTTCTTTTGGACATGCGCGTACAAACTTATAATGCCTTGAACATTCTAAACCGAAGACAATTTTTCTAAACAAAAAACAAGAAAACTTGCTCAATAATTGACTTAACTGCACCTTTAGATATCAGAGTGCAAGAAAAAGAACTAAAATAGAAATGAGGCTATAGAAATATAAAGAAATGAAGATGATTGTCATTGTTATTGAAACACTTGAGACTATAATGAAAAGACATGCTTCGTGTTTTTTGTGAAAACTATTTTGAATCATGCTATCCATGATCCATACACTTTTAGCGTTATAATATCGAACACCTCGACGTATGACTTGATCGTCTATTAGAGAGATATTGCTCCCCATTGGGGAGACTAAGATCCCCTAAAACCCTGAGTAAGGCCGGGTAAATATGCTGAGATTATTGTTTAACGTTGATTGAATCCCGGACAGTGGCGGGTGACCTATAAAAATGGATGAATTTATTGGGCTTTGTAAAAACAGACATATTTTTATTGTTTAAAAAATGACAAGAAATTTAAGAATAATGTGGAATGAACTCATAAATTTGTTTGACCAGACGAACACCTGCTCAGACGTTCTGGCTTTCTCAGTACGAAATGTGACGATGTTGAACTTTTGGGGCGTGTGAAGAGAAATTGAGCTTTAATCCCAGCTTCGCAGGCCATAGATTACCTGTGGGGATGCACACACGCGAAAGGATTTGGAGATCCCCCAAAAGACGTGTTGAACCCTTATTGGTTAAGCAGATTGCCCCAACCATCCCATCACCTCCCAATATAACCAAATGCCCAGACCGATTTTAGCAGATTGACGCCAAATCTTGAGAGAAACACACGCTCCCAGGAGACCGCCAAACCTCTCTATCCATCCCGACTGCCATCGTGGAAAACGAAGAATAAGATTTTGGAAAATATTGATTTTTCTGATGTAATCGAACTGAACAATGTACATGTTAAAAAAGCTGTAATTTTCGTGAATTAACTTTTTGTAGACTAGAACCCTCCGAGTTTGTCGTCTTTTTTTTTGGTTTGCATGCAAAGCTAATTGATTTTCAGCGGAAATCAACATGAAGCCTGCGACGCTGAGAATTCATGTTGAGCCCTTCCCCGGCAGAGAGACGATCACCGGCCATTGCAGTTAAGCCGAATTAGAAGTCACATAATAGCGGGAGGACCACAGATGGAGTACACGTCCTAGCGAACTGCATGGTTCATCAGGTTCTCACTAAGTCCTGCGAACAATGATGTGCTTTATCCTGAATACCCTGATACGTAGAATGTTGTGTGGTAAGCTTATCACGACTAATATCAAGTGTAGATACTATAATATGCCACCTGACCTCTTCTTGACATCGCTGTAATACATATAGGCTATAATTACAACACGCCATTCATTTGTAAACTTGTCTCGATGGCCAATACATACCAGTCCAGATTCCAATGTGGTAGAAATAATCCGACAGAAACTCAATCCTTTCAATGACTTTTATATGGTGACCTGAGATATTTATTCTTGGTAGTCCTAGGCAGTCGACACTCCCAAGCCTTACCTATCATCTTTCGGGTAGAGTAAATATATTGTTTATTACCTGAGGCACTCTCTAAAGGGAATGCTGACAGGACTTTTTATGCAATTATTAAATCCCAGAATGCTTCCTCTTTCAGGGGTTCTGAGTGGACTCTCCCCCCCCCGTTTTCCTGTCACATCTTCCTGCGTTTTGAATTAAATACAAGTTAAAACATTGTTAATTTCGAGTGAATAGTCGGAGGGTTTCTTTTTTTTTTGTTATAATCGGTGACTCTTTCAAGAAATTACCAGAAGGCGTAGTCTAAACCGTTAAAACGGGATTGGATGTAACATACGTAGAGATATTTGAATGAAAGCACTCTCGCATAACTCGATTTTATCTGGTTTTACCTCTATCATAGTCTTTTGTGAATATATTGCATATGGAAATTGGTATTTGTCGACATTGAGCACAACAGGAAGCCGGATATCTTTCAATTATGATAGAACATATCTTACCTTCACTGATATACGTATGTTACGTTGACCACTTACCTGTAAAAGAGAAAGAAAAGACACATGTCAATTTTGTATTAGCTTAGCGTGAAGAATATAAACATATTAATATAAACGTATTGTCACATAATCTACTGTATATATATATATATATATATATATATGTATATATATATGTATATATATTGTACACAGACACACACACACAGAGACACACAGACACTTCCACTTTTATATATATATATATATATATATATATAAGAATAATGGAAATTGTATTTCTATAAGATACAGTGATAAAACAGGAACAAACCAAGTCCCGTGTACATCAAAGATTTGTCTTCATTGTAAGACTTCTTCATCCGGATCGTCACTCATCTGGTACTGTCCAGCTCATCGTTGCTTAACTAGTGTTCTGGCGAGAATCGATGTGTATGGCAATATATTTATGATAAAAATAAAATTCTAAATTTCTAATGAAAAGCATCACCTATGTGTCGAACTAAAAAATCCTCGAAATACACCAGGAACTGATTTTTCGCCCTTCACCGTTTTCCGCTGAAATATTACGGAAGTGACAAATCTCAGGCGTTCTGCCTCTGCGCCATGTTTATTGTTAAATTCCCAAGTTGAATGAATGTCTTGTGATAAATTTTGCGACGACGATATTCTTCATCAGGCAAACTAGCTTCATAATATTTTGGAGCCCTTTGCTACTTCTAGAGGGGATGGCCTCAGAGAAGAAACTTGGAAACGAAAACTAGAAATAAGACAGCAGAACAAAGAATAAAAAGGATGAGTTTTATATTTTGACTTTGATGGCTGCGAGAGAGGAGAGAATAAATAAGCAACAAAAATATTCTTTATGGCGTCACTTAATTGAAACATTTCTTGGCAGGAATTGGCTTTCTAAATGCGTGCGTTCAAAATAAAACAAAGGAATATAATTCTTAGAACGCGCATACAATTTTGCAACGCAAGAACCAAAGCAATAGTGCAAATAACCCGAGACGGTGATGGAAAAAGAAAGAAGTAGAGATATAGGGTGAGAGGGACAGAAGTGTTGGATATAAATACTAAACCTATTAAGTGAAAGGTCATAAATATTCTTAGATAAATCTTTGTTTATATCAATCAATTATACAAACGGTTCTGCCATTATATGAAAGTGAAGTAACGTTGTTTTTAAGTCTTCCAATAAAAGTCTTATCGAAATACGAGAACACAGACACACACACACACACACACATATATATATATATATATATATATATATACACATATACATATATTTGGGCTGTGGAAATAATTATACATATATGTATATATATATATATATATCAAAAATACATATTGTATATAGTATACGTATAGCATAAAATAATATATAGGTATATTTCATTTTATGTAAAATTAAATTTTAACTTAGTATGAAAAAAATCTATACATAATCAAATCAATAATGATAATTATGATTAAATGTAATAACATAATACACGAGCTAAAATATATCTAATCATATGCAAGTAGAAATGAAACTAGATCACCTCTTTATACAAGGAGATATAGATAATTTTCTTCCTGAAATGAACAAAGAAAAGTGTGGATTACCGGTCAAGTGAACTTTTGCCTAGGAAACGCGCGACCAGTGACTGATCCTAAGGAGAGCTCTAATAACAAAGAATCTGATTAGCTAATGAACAAACTGAACGCAATGTATTTAGAAGAATTACCAGTAACATCAATTCATGCAATAACTGACGAATTCTCACGTGAATGATTCGCGTAAAATTATCTGTAGATTAATTGTCATATATATTTTCATAATTGTCTCTCTTTTTCTCTCCCTCTCTTTCTCTCTCCTTCTCTCTTTCTTTCTCTCTCTCTCTATATATATATGCACATATGTATACATCTTAATGTACCTACATCAGTGTTAATTACCAAATATGCACAACATGCACATGCAGCGGGCAGCACAACACATAGCTTCGCTATATCTCACTCCCTATCACGAATGGTTACGTTTCCAACCCGTTTACCTTACCAGCAAGAACAACACGCATCACTTCTATATCTGTTTCTGACCACAGATTGTATAAGAAATGCTGACAGCCCACTCGGGAAGGCTGATCATACAGTGAAAATTGTTGAAATCGCCCTAAACTCTAAGACCCAAAACTGAAGAGACAGTGCTCAAAACAACGAGATATTATAAAAAGACTGACTGGGAAGTTAGAGATCTTATCAGAGATGCCCTATGGGGAAATATTTTTTCTCTTCCTGCTAAACAGTGTGCAAATGAGACCACTGAATGGTTCAAAACGGCAAATGAAGCACATGTTCCCATGCGTAAATTTTATAGCAAGGCCCACTCTCGCCAATGGTTTATTTCTACTTGCGCAACTGCCATTGCTCAAAGGCAGCATGTATACCGCAAATTTAACCAACATAAGTCCAGTTCAAACAAACAGAAGTACATAGAAACTAGAAGTAACGTTAAGAAAGAAATAGCGACAGCTAAGAGAGAATTTACTGAAACCACTAAAAAACGAATCGAAGCACAAAAATTAGGAACTCGTCACTTCCGGAAAATCTATAACAGTGTAGTAAATAATGGGCAATCAACAATTCCCCCACTAACCAACAATCACGAAGTTGTTTGCTCAGTAAACGACAAGGCTAATATGCTTGCCAGTCGGTCTGCCTCAAACTCCACACTGGACCCTTCCAACCACCCCTGCCTGACGTTCCGTTGCGGACAGACACCACGTTAGACGGCCTAAAAATCAACCCTGCTCAGGGGCATTCTATCATAAAAATCTTGACACTTCAAAAGCACGTG
>NC_136486.1:6364987-6392487 GCF_053919585.1 Euprymna scolopes
CTGACTAGATGTTTTTTTAACGAATGATAAAAAATGTTTTTTTTGTATAGTTTTAAAAATTAAAAACTTACAAAGACTATATATATATATATATATATATATATATATATACAAACATTTCGACTCTCTCACCTTCCGTTAATTGTGACACCCTGCACTGATGATTCCCGAAAGAAGGAAACACTAGTGGCTGTAGCTATTTAATAATTATTAGAGTAAATAATGATATCCCCTGTAAGAAACTTGTTTCATATCGTTGAGCACTTTCAGTTGTAATAAAGTCGACCAACTTGGCCCATATGCACGGATCGTCATATAATAATTAGATCACTCTGAAGTTAAAAACATTCAAATTTCAACTGTATCTCTCTCGGTTAACGGTAGCCGAATTGTTTGGTTCCTTGCTAATGAAACCAGACGTAACTTCTGTTGCTGAGGTTCGAATCTCTCGACTGGCGTTAATTGTGACACCCTACACTGATTATTCCCGAAAGGATGAACCACTAATGTCTGTAGGTATTTAATAATTCTTATAGTAAATAGTATATATATATATATATATATATATATATATATATATATATATATATATATATATATGGGGCAATAAGAGTGGAAAATAAAGGCATTAAAACTGCATATTGGTATACATAGAATGATTCATTTATTTATTGATGGTATACATACATTTAGTTGGGGGATAAAGGGGGCTCTTTATGTCAGTGTATTTCGAAGCCTAATGCTTCTCATCAGAAGAGTAGACAAGATGTTAGGTAACATAATAAGGATGTGACGTCTATCGTGGGATTCATCAGGGACGAAATAAACAAATAAAATTATTGATGCTATTCGGGGGAGCTATATTCAACTCTAAGATAAAGAAGGAGCGTATCATATAAAGTGTAATGTAAAAAGGTATATAGGGTATTTATCATAGTCTTAAAGAATGTAGGTAGTTTATGCGTTTTAACTCAGGGGGGAGATATATAGGATGGCTTGGGTGGAGGTTTTATTTTATCCGTATGTAAGATGTATAGTTTCTATGCATGGAGTTTACGGTAGAATGTATTTTATCCACAGAGGTAACAGAGATCAGAACAGCACTTACAGACGGTTTTATGTTTTCAGGCGTAATATTATGATGATGAATTAAAGCGAGAGGGTATATGCTTAGTAGGATTAACCAAATGTAACGGTTATCGCTACATTACCTATAAGTATATTTATAAAAGGACTTTGGATTATAGCGTTATGTTATGAGTTTAATCAAATTTTTGGTGTGGATTACATTAAATAAATGCATCATTCTATATATACCAATATATAGTTTTTGTGACTTCATTTTCCACTCCTTTTTCCCCTATAGGAACGCCATTGAAATTTGTTGAGTTTACTATTATTCCGATAAGTCACCTTTCATAAAATATATATGGACTCTCTAAGTTGTTTGGAATCCAAACAGATTATTTGTTTATAGGGGTAGATACTACTATTTTTTAGAACCAACTTCACTTTTTGGTATTACGGCTAATCTTTACCGGTGAAATGGCTGCTAAAAGACAGAAAAAAGTAGATTGCAGGTTTTTACATTAATCTTTCCTTCTCCTATATGCATGTCTTAACGAAGACTGGGGGCTGCATATCTCCCTGTGAATTAATGCGCCCCCAATAACAACCTGGAAATATCTCCGACTTGGCGCGGTACATACTGTGCCTAGTCTTCCCAAATAGTCAACGATCTGGGACTTACTATATATATATATATATATATATATATATATATATATATATATATATATATGTATATATATACATATATATGCATATATATATTACTCACATTCACTATACATATTATACATATATATATATTACTCACATTCACTATACATATTATACATACATATATATATATATATATATATATATATATATATATATATATATATTACTCACATTCACTCCTAACAAAGCGTACTGCCACTTGGACGTAAAGGGCTTCTATTTAGGAACATTCCTGGGAAAGATTACCAAGTCGTTGGTTTACATTGCATTTAACCTTCTACACACTCAGTGAAGCAGGTAACAGGAAGGGAGTTCCAAAGTCTTGCTTTTCTAGGGAAGAAACAAGTAGAGTAGAAACCTTTCTGGTGTTTAGGGAGCTCACCAGTGAAGTGTTGTGGTTTTGTTGCTAAGCGAATTTATCGGAAATATGTACGTCGAGAGGGCAAAAGTGCAACGCGTTCATCAGAGCACATGTCGTTAAAATACTTGCAACACAGGTTTAAAAAAATGCAACATTGCAGCGATGGGACAGGAGTTGGAGCTTAGTAGCTAAAGTGAAACCTATTAGATTTTGACTCTATCCAAGAGGAAGAATTAGTGGTGAATGCACCAACCCAGATGTGGCAACAATACTCCATGAATTGGGCGAACAAGATATCCTCCGCTGTGTGTAGTTTCCTAGTTCGCTATATAGAGCACACATTCTTTACAACAACCTTCGTAATTACCCGTTCATATTGCCCGTAAACGTTTAGCCGAGGAGTTTGAATAAAGAATTCTCAGGTAGGGTTTTATTTGTCAAGAATATCGGTGGTTGGAGAGGCGTCTTGTAATTGTTAAAGGATAACAGTTTAGTTTTTTTTTTTTCTGGATAAATAACGCGTACAGAAATATGTTTGCAAATTGAAATACAAAAACTTTATTTTCACCTGCCGACATACTTCTATTACTACTGAGCATGCGACAATTACATTCATAGTTTAAAGTTATTTAATTTAAAATCTGTCTTATCTAACTATCGATAACAAAAAATGTAGGGATGCAGCTGGAGCGTTAACTCATTTGCTTTCTATTCTTACTTATAGAATCGATGCCATTTGTAATAAATTTTAATCAGTACTATCTATTAGGTACAATGAATATATATATATATATATATATATATATATATATATATATATATAGGTACAATAAAATATTCAATAGAGAATTGTCTTTGTAATAATAAACACAAAATCTGCATGAATTAAAATATATTTAAGCGTATTTAACGGTCGGTTCAAATCTTGCGCCTCCACGATAGTGTAAACTGTATATGCAAGTGTCACGACGCCATACGTATCTACACTTTTATAAAATAGTAAAATCATTTTAAAGAGTGCTGAAATATGTATTTGATATTGATAAAGATAATCGCGAATTGTGTAGTTTCTCTGATTTCTGTTCACATTAATATCAGTTTTAATGTTAAATACCATTGTCTATAGCGTTTTTGTTTTATTCTTCGGATGAAAATCATTGTATTTTATTAATTGCGAAGAGATGAGCGTTCTGGAGATGAGGTTAGACAAAAGCAAATAAAAGAAAGGAAATGAAGCATCGTCTTTTGCTCTTATTCATCTTTATCTTCCCTTTTCCCCATCTCTCTTCTACAACTGAATTATAACACCATTCTAATGCCCTCTGTCAGATAGTATCTGACCTCTGACCTCTAATACGATCCTCTACACATACACGAATCAGATATGACCTAAGATGGAAGACTTCAGCCACATCTGGGAAGTTTTAGATCAGACCACTTTTTCTCCCTTGACAGCTTATAAAGTCTACTTTGACTTCTAATAAATTTCGGCAACATTTTTGCTCTTATGCATGCTTCATTGAACAGCAGGGATTATACCTCGTTTTTTTTTTCATTTGGCGGGCCAATGTTCGAACGTTCTGTTTGAGTGTAAAAGTAATTATCTATAGTCGCAAACGTTTACGATTTCCATGACTCGTCTTCAAGCGAATGATGAATTAAAAATCGTTTAGGGGATTTATTAAACCGTTTAAAGCATTTAAGCGTACCCTCTCCCTCATATTGAGCCTGATTGGTGGTCAACATGTTTTTGAGAATGAGTAGAGATTTTATGATTAGTAGGCGCATGTTACGGTATAAGACGCCTAGAATGACGTAATGTGCTACTAGATGTTGGTAAATGGAGATGTTAGGGGAAGACACGTGACATGTAAGCGGGAGAGAAATACTAGTCCTAGTCATGCCGATGTAAGAATTGATTTTGGAGATACAGTCCCCTTATAGACATTTGAATTTTAGTGGAGAAAATCCCTTTTGCTTTTGTAAATTCTTTTGTTATATAGAACTTATGTTATTACTCTACCTTGGTAAGCGCTTTTTTTTCTTCTTTAGTTTTTACAAATAACTCACCACTTATCAAGGCCCGGAGGCTCCTCGAGGATAAGAGTTAATGGGTATACATTAGTCAATGTGATTATAGCGTTTTTAACATAGGTATTGGGATTTTTGTAAGTTGGATTACATAGAAGTACGGTCCCTCAAGAACTTGTTTACATAGGACTTGAAGACAATCAGATTGTAGTCAACTGGGAATCAGGCCAAAAAAGAAGAGAGTTCCACAGGAGTGCAGTTCTAAGAAAGAAGCTCTGCTCATGGAATCTACGTTTAGGTCTAGGCACAGATAAAGAGTATGGGAAACTATTGGTGGTGGTTCTGGTTAGACGAGTGTATTTTGTGAAAGTTTTTAGAAAGGGGACCATAGATTGAAGCTCAGACGAGCACTTGTGATTCGTTAATATATAAAATGCGTATTGGTACTCATAGAGAAGTAGGACCGCGCCATCGTCGGAAGTTTTCGGGCAGTTTACAGAAAACGCCGAACGATGCCGAAAAGCTGAACCAATGAAATCGCAGCAAACATCGTTTAAGGAAACATTTATTTGCTAACATTGGTTTATTATATTAAACACCTTAATATTTATCTTTATTTAAGCAAATAATAATAATAACAATAATAATAACAATAATAATAATAACAATAATAATAATAATGATAATAATAATAATAACAATAATAATAATAACAATAATAATAATAACAATAATAATAATAATAACAATAATAATAATAATAATAAATAAAAAGAAAAAGAACATCACAAACTAGTTGTTTGTTATTGTTGTTATCAGTTGTTTATTACTTAAAAATAAACATTTATTCATGAAACTTACCTTACAATGATTGTTCTATTATTTGAAATTCAATTTTATTAAAGTTTCGTCATAATTCTCCAATAATATTCCTTTTTTAATTGCATTTCACCATAAAAAAATACACAGTATTACTTTGTAGAGAACTACTTTCTGGGAAATAATTTACAGGGGTACTATGTAAGGAGTTGAGCAGCAAGATCACTTTTCTTTTTCTTCGGAATTAATGCCATTTTTGTTTCATTCGCACTTGTTTTTCTTTTATTTTTTATACGTTGTTTTCTTAGATGCTGCGTTCTTCATCATATTCTGTTTTCCTTTTCATGGTTATAACTTTGTTTTAGATTGCATTATGAAAACAACAAGAAAAATTCAAATATTCTTTCTCCTTCTCTTCTCATCCTCATATTCGTCTTACTACTACTACTACTACTACTACTACTACTACTACTACTACTACTGCTACTACTACTACTACTACTACTGATACTACTATACGATCTACTACTACTATACCATCTACTACTACTACTGCTACTACTACTACTACTGCTACTACTATACCATCTACTATTACTATACCATCTACTACTACTACTGCTACTACTACTACTACTGCGACTACTATACCATCTACTATTACTATACCATCTACTACTACTACTGCTACTACTACTACTACTACTGCTACTACTATACCATCTACTATTACTATACCATCTACTACTACTACTACTACTACTACTACTACTACTGCTACTACTACTACTACTACTACTGCTACTACTATACCATCTACTATTACTATACCATCTACTACTACTACTGCTACTACTACTACTACTACTACTACTGCGACTACTATACCATCTACTATTACTATACCATCTACTACTACTACTGCTACTACTACTACTACTACTACTGCTACTACTATACCATCTACTATTACTATACCATCTACTACTACTACTACTACTACTACTTCTGATACTATTACCACCTCCACTACTACTACTACCACTACTACTACTACTACTACTACTACTTCTAGTAGTAGTAAATGTGTAGTATTTGGTAGTGAGTCTCCAATTTCGGTCGTTGTCAAGTGCCGCGTTATCATTTTTTCTTTTTGTCTCGCTATCTTCGGTTAGATAAGATTTCACGCAGTGATATTAGCATTTTCAGTGACAGTTACTCCTCTCTTGCAGGCTCATAACAAATTGGAAACCTTTGTTGTATTTGTGACTGCATCACTAGAAAATTACCGAACAAAGACAACGAAATCCCCCGATACAGTTTGCCTATTTTCTTTTACACAGCCACTCTTTCCAATAAGTATTTTCATCCAGAATATCAGAATCAGGCTAACAAGTCCTTTACCTTGCCTTATGGTGACCTGAAACTGTGAAATGTTGGGGAATTCATCTCCTTAACGTATTATAATCGAATTATACAGCGCCTAGTATTTAGAAACAGTCATCCATATGCTGCTGGACAGGTCCAACGTCACTTCAGTTATCTAACGAGAACCGGTGTGTGGACGTGATTATGCCGTAGCTTACTCATTACATATCATTATTCGCAGATAATTTTTTTATTCGTATTGGGTGTTCTTGTAAAAACCTTATGAATAAATTTTATTTCATTCAAAAACGTTGTGTACATATTATACATTATAGTACAATATAAAATTATGCAATCAAATAAATATAGCGATGTAGAGAAGATATAAATCAGAAATGCAAGAGTGTTACAGAATGGATTGAGAGAGAGAGAGAGAGAGAGAGAGAGAGAGAGAGAGAGAGAGAGAGAGAGAGAGAGAGGTGAGTAAACGTTGAGTGTAGACACGTTTACCAGAACCGAGGGTCAGCTGACCAGATTACGTATGAGTGACGTGGTCAGGTTGGCTAGATCTGTGAGACTGGATTTGGGCTTTGAAGAAGACGGACGGCTTAATAGCTGTTCCCTCCCCTTCACTGGGGGTGGGGGACGCTGACGTGTTCAAAGCAAGCAAGATTCACTTCCATATTCTGTGTCGACATCGGGAAGGAAAATAAAAAAACTATAAAACCAATTCATCGTCTTGGAGTGATAAATCTTCGTCTAACAGGTACCAGTCTCCCTCCAAGAGAAGATGAATTCCAGATAGATCAACATCGACGACACATGAAGTAAGGTATGTCGAAGAAAATGCATGTAACACACACACAAAAGCATATGAACAATTAGATATGAACACACACAACCGCATATGAAACTAGACGATCATACGCACACGGAATTCTTTTATGACACGCATAATCTCCTTTCATTCTAATAATAATCATTCCATGACAACAAATACAATTATGGTCCTCCCCTTTTATGTTATACACCAAACGGCAATTTGGTGCCCCTCTATGATAACCCTAGTGATAGCTTCAATGATAACACTATGTAACAAGAGCATGTAATACCGGAAGTTAAAAGGAGCGAATATGCCTATTGTGATTCCACTTTATTAAAACATTTGGCGATAAAAATGCTATTTACAAAAGTAAACGCAGTATACCAATGAATTCGAAATGAAGGTTTACAAAGGGACACAATTTTGATGAAAAGTACAATTTCTTTAATTGGCATTAATTGTTGGGTCGCAAATTCCCTTCTGACAAAAGCGGAAAAATTGGTATTTGTTGCTATTTGTGATCTTTAAAACAAACCCATTTCAGGTGAAAACATTATCATGTCTTTATGTGTAATGACGTAATAAGTACACCTTCCAAATTATACAAAAAATGATACAGTAGAATATGTTACATGTATTTTAAATAAAGAAACAAACAAACAAAAATCAGTTACAATTGCGTTCTGAAATTCGTTGGTTTAAAAATGGTGGACTCTTATTGTGTCAATTTAATTCGAGGTTTATCGTCCTTGTTTTTCATGTAGTGGTTGCATAACATTTCCACATACAAAAAAAAATAAGCAAAAACTCGATAATCCGATTTGATTTTACTTTAATAAAATCATTTTTCGTAAATTTTGGAATTTGTACTAATTTCGACATGGCAGGTAAGTACGTTACAATGTTTTCACATGAAACGCGTTCGTTTAATAGATGACTTAAAAAAACAAGCAAAAAAATCTCTTACCCAACGAGTTATTTCCCTTGCATCAATGCATTACGCTACATGAGCGTTAAACATGTAATTTAAAAGTGTGATATATCGACAAATTTCCAAGTTCACTTTAAGGGAGCGAGCCAATTATATTTCAAATTTTAACCCGACAGCTCATTGAATATGCTAGTTGAATTCAAGCCTAAAAGTGACGAAAATCATAAATGTAAACATAACAGAACGAGTGATGTTTTCTTTTTAATAATCTATAAACTCTATAAAATAAAAGGGTGGTAAGAAAGTTTGAAATCGGGGGAAAATAATTGAAGTACCTTGCAATTTAACTATAACTTTTCAGATTGTGTCATATTTAAAGGAAACTTAATACAAATTAGCTGCATAATTTTCTATTGAGAAAAATGTGTAACTTTGTTATTTTCTGTGACACTAATGGATAATAATATTTTTTATACACACCGTTAAGTCCTACACAATAAAAACAGTTGTTTTTTTTTGTTTTTCATCATTTTATAAATATTCATATCGGAGTAGGCGGTAAATGAAGGAATGCACGAAACCAGGAGGAGGTCAATAGTGGAATAAATATTGAGAATGGCTGCTCTAGAGTGATACATTGGAATGCTAACCACTTATTTATAGTAAAAATCGAGAGAATCTTGTACGTTTTAAAATAGTAAAACACGATGAAAATAACAATTGTGATAAAAAAAATTAAAGTGTGACAGACCGAGCAACCGATAAATAATAAAATGTTCTCATAGTGATACAAGCACCAGTGTTAAATAAAGCGGAATTAAACAAAATATAAGAGAGAAAGGGTCACTGCAATCGATCACATGAATCTGTGTTTTGTTTACCTGTGTTTTATTCGTACTTCTTTAGCTTATTTATAGTGTTTTGCTTAAACGTTAATGCTATTTTAAGATTAGACGACCTATATTTTCGATCCTTGAATTGAGGTCATCACCCATTGCCAAATCACTCTCACGGTGATGCTGAACTCCATCTCATAACACATGTATATTTAGTGCCATCGGGTTTTAAAGGCGTTTTCTTATACCATTTTAAATATCTGCATTAAATGGTTGCACATTGTTCACCGTTTTCGTATTGATAAAGTTTAGCGCGGTGGAAATCTTAATTAGGTTTATATCGATGTTGTAAGTGAGTCTGTGATTCATAATTTTTGGTCAAATAAGAGGGAGTATAATTAAAATGCTAATCTATAAAAAGAGAATGAAAGGGGAATTTGATTAAGTAAACGGAAAGAAAGAGAAGATGAATAAAAAGGACGGTGTAAAGTACTAACGTAAAAGGAGAGAAAAGAGAAAGAAAAACATTAGAAGAAAAAGAGGTTGAGATAAAAAAAGAAGAGGTAAAAATAAATTAAAATTCAAAAGTAAAATAAAAGAAATAGAAAGAACAAAGAGCTAAAAATTAAAAAAAAGAATGAAAAAAAAAGAACAAGTTATCGAAATAGTTGGAGAGTAAAAGAAATGTGGGGAGACTTGTTGATTCTCAGATTCCAGGGAACACCATCGGTTGTTGTCAGTGAGTGAGTAATGTCTAATGATGACCTGTGTGAGAACTCCTAGTGAGTACAAACAATAATAAAAATCGCAAAAATAACAGGAACAGATACTTCTTAGAAGAAGAAGAAATACGAAAAGAAGAAAATAATGAATGAAATAAACTAAAATGTATTAAGATAGAAAACTAATACAAATTAAGGAAATAGAAGAAAGCAAAGGAGAAACAGAAAAAGATGAAAATTAATAAGAATAAAAAAGGGGGAAGAAATGTAGAAGATAGAAAAAAAGATGAAAAATGTAATGAAAAAGAAGAAAAGAAAGAAGAAAAAGAAATAGAAAAAAAATAAAATCAATAAGAATAATAAAATGAAGAATACGAAGAAGAAGAAAAGAGTCGAGATAAACGGAAACGAGTGTAGATGAAGCGAGAGGAAAATAGGAAAAAGATATAATAAAAAAGGGCTAAGTTTTAAGATAAAAAAGAACGAAAATGAAATTTAGAGGAACAGAAAGAAAATAGAGAAGAAGAAAGAGATTAAAAGTAAGAAAAAGAAGAAATATAAAGCACATAAAAAGAAGTAAAAGAAGAAGAAAAAAAGAAGGGGAAAAAGAAATAAGGTAGAAAGAAAAGGAGGAGGAATGAAAAGGGAAACAATAAAAAAAAATGATACAAAATATGAACCAGGAAAAGAAATGAAATAATTGTAAGAAGAAATGAATGAATAATTTGTGTTAGAATATGGTGAAAGAAGAAAATACATAAACAAAGGAAGAAAATAGAACGTAGGAACAAGAACAAAAATAAAAGAAACGAAATAACAAAAATAAGAAAACAAAGATGGATAACATCAAGAATTATGTGAAGAACAAGAAGAAAAAACGCAGAAAAGAAAACAGACTATGAAAAATTGCCCAATAGAAAAAAGTAGCAATTAAAGGAATAAAAGAATAAAAAAAACCACACAACTAAGAAAACATGCAGAACATAAAACTAAGTCAACGATTAAATAGGTTGATTGATTGGTTTAACGGCAAATCAAAAGTCACGCGGTTTTTTATTGCCGGAACCGGATATACTTTATCCTTATGACTTTATGAAATATGTTTACAGATAAGAACGAGGTCAAATATTATTTTTAAGAGGAAAGGACAGAAATGGGAAAAACAAACAAACAAACAAAGCATTAAGAGGAAAAAGGGAAAGAGAAGAAAACATAGCCGTATCTGGTATTTCGTAATTGTTTTTGAATACTAATAATAATGATAATGATAATATGATATTTGGTTGACAAGCAGGTCGTTGAGGAATTTTTAATTTTGATTTCAAATGATGTATTTCCAAACAAGTGTTCGTTATAATACCTTTAGTTTAAATATCATTTTAAAGAGCGTTTTTCGGCTATTTATTCGTTTAAATTACAATCGTTTTAAAAAAAATGTCTTCTGTTTTTTTTTACATGGAGGTCACCACTTACCAAGGCCCGGAAGCCACTTGGGGATAAGGGTTATTGCATGTACAGTAATCAATGGGATAGTATCGTAGTAATTGTTAGTATTGGAGAATTGATAAAGTGTCTTACTTAAGGGGGCGGTTCATCAGGAATTTGTTTATGTTGGACTTTGTACTTTGTAGTCAAGTGGGAAACAGGCAAACGGAACAGACAAGGTATGGCATAAGGATCTACTTCACAAGATTTCCAGCTACGGTATAACTGGAAATGTTTTCTCAATCATTAAATCATTTCTCTCCGATAGGCTCATAAGAGTAGTGGTAGATGGACAAAAATCGGAGGGCTGCAATATAAATGCTGGAGTCCCTCAGGGGTCAATCCTGGGCCCAACTCTCTTCCTGATCTACATCAATGACCTCCCTAAACACATACTTAAATCATTCGTTGACATCTATGCTGATGACACGACCATCTACGGCAACACATCAAAGGCTGTAAATGACCAAGTTCTCTCTGATTCTCTCTCCTCTGATCTCGAGCGCGTGGTTCAGTGGGGGAAGATGTGGCTGGTTACCTTTAATGCATCCAAAACCAAACTCCTATCCTTACATCATCAACGCTCTGATCCCCAGCTGGCATCAATTGTGATGGATGGCTCTCGTCTGGGTGAGGCCCCGTGTTTTGATAAGCTTCTGGGTTTGACCTTTACTCTTGATCTGAAATGGAACACGTACATCAAGTCTGTTGCCAAGGTCGCTGGAAAGATGGTGGAATCCTTCTACCGCTCCAGAAGATATCTCACTACTGATGCAATTCTCTATCTATATAAAAGCCAAGTACGTCCAAGGATGGAATACTGTTGCCATATCTGGGCAGGAGCTGCTAAAAACAGCCTATCCTGCCTTGACAGAGTACAAAATAGACTCCGTGGCTTAGTGGGGGATGCCCTTTTCTCTACCCTGCAACCTCTCTCCCACAGAAGAGACATTGCGAGACTGTCCTTGTTTTATCGTTATTTCCATGGCAGATGCTCCTCTGAACTCCAATCTCTGGTCCCCCCTCGCCAATCTTTCACGAAAAACGCCCGTCTAGCTGAATCCAATGTGAAAAATTTCCCCCACTCTATATCTGTGCCTAAATCAAAAACGCGGATTCAATGGACAAAGCTCTGCACGCCTGTGAAACTCTGTTCCGTCTGCCTGCTTCCCTCCGGACTACAACTTGGATGTCTTCAAGTCCAATGTTAACAAATTCCTAATGAACCGCCCCCTTAAGTAAACACTTCAGCAAATCTCCTCACTAACGTAATATACTTGCAATAACCGTTATCCCTGAGTGGCTCCCGGGCCTTGATAAGTGGTGATCACTGTGTAAAAAAAAAGAAAGAGTTCCACAAGCTTGCAGTTCTAAGAAAGAAGTTTTGCTCATGGAATCTACGTTTTAATTTAGGCACAGATAAAGATTGGGGGAAATTAATGACAGTGGTTTCAGCTAGACAGGTGTTTATCGTGAAAGATTGGCGAGGGGGGACCAGAGATTGGAGATGAGACAAGCACGTGCCATGGATATAACGATAAAACAAAGACAGGCTCGCAACGTCTCTTCTGTGGGAGAGAGGTTGCAGAGAAGAGAAAAGGGCACCCCCCCACTAAGTCACGAAGTATATTTTGTACTCTGTCAAGGCAGGATAGGCTGTTTTGTAAGATGTTGACAGATTATATGGTAACACTTGCAAATATATTTTATAAGATAAATATTCTTAAATCATTGGGAAATTGGGTGTCTGAATTTGTGTGATAAATCAAAGTGATTTTCAGATCGTTAATTGCTTCAGCCATTTCCGGGAATCACTTCTCATCGCCCCTTCTGCTTAAAATATATATGAAATAAATTGATGTTTAAACCGTAGACTGTTTCAACCATTACCGGAAGTTACAACATACACTGCTCTATTAAAATATATATGAAATAAAGTGATTTTCAGATCGTAATCTGCTTCAGCCATTTCTGTGACTGGCTCCTTATGACCCTCCGGTTCCCTTCATCTGTTTTCACAATAATATGAGGAGAAATAAGGTACTTGTACAGTATTTTACCTATATGAGAAAACAATGAAAAGTTATACTACTCGATGATTTGATGTGATTTTCGGTTATAAAACTTTTATAGACGTCACAGGAAAGATTTTCTGTCTTTTTTCCTATGGGTACTATACTGTACAAGTATGTTATTTCCTGATTAGGTAGCTGTACATGTGCCTGATTTCTTATTTAAAAATCAAATTACTCAATAATTTTACGTACTTTTTGGTTGTGCTAACTTTTCCGTACGTCACGGCTAAGAGTTTTTTTTTATATAAGTACTATACTGTAGAAGCACCTAATTTATGATTTAAAAGTCATACTACTCAATAACTTTACGTGATTTTCAGTTTTAATCAATTTTATGTAAGTCACAGATAAGATCTCCTTTGTTTTTCATACGGGTACCATACTATGTAAATACTCTTTTCTTGGGTCATCTACTGTAAAAGTACCTTATTTCTTTTTTTTTTTAAATGAAACTCTTGGATTATTTTATGCAATTCTATGTTGTGTTAACTTTATGGGCTTTTTACTTTTTCATATGGATGCTCAACTGCAGAAGCACCTAATTTGTTATTTAAAAGTTATGCTACTCGATGATTTGACATGAGTTTCAGTTTTAATAACTTTTATGTACGTCATAAGTAAGTTTTTTTTTCGTTACGTTTAAGAGTTTGTATCCTTTCATACAGGTACGGATATCACTTGTTAACTTTTACTAAACAAGGGGAAAGACAATAATGCTTAGAATAGTTTTTTTTGTGATAACAAAACGAACACTGTTTCTCAACCCGGCTAAACAAACAAAAAAAAAACGGAGCATATAATGCCTGGAATATTGTGACCAGAAAACAGATACTACTTCCTGTACCCCTGCCTAAAAAAGCATATAATAGTGCTCCATCCCCTCCCACCACCACCATCACCATCGTGACATAATTTCTGGAAGATAACTCCGCGGTTTATTCAAATGTATAGCGAAATACACTGTTTTATTATAAATGAATTGTATAACATCGGAAACTCAGGCAAAAACGGACACTGGCCTACAGAAATTGGCAATGTTGACCCTCACAGAGCACTAACAGCTAATTGATGTGGCGGCAGTAGTAGCGGTTGAGATAGTGGTAGTAGTGAGAGTCGTAGTGGTGGTAGAGGCGATGGTAGTTGTGGTAGTGTTGTGCAGCAGTGGTGGTGGTGATGATGACGGTGGTGGTGGCGGTGTGGCGATGGAGATGGCAGTGGTGCTGAAGCTGGAAGTGGTACGGTGGTTATGATGGCAGTTACAGTGGTGTACGTTGGTGGTGATGGTGGCAGAAGTGGTGGTGACAGTAGTGGTGGTTACAGTGGAAATGAAGGTGGCGGTAGTTGTGACACACAATGGTGGTGGTACATGCAGTAGACGTGGAGATGGAGGTGGTGGCGATAGTGGTTATCGCCTTGGTGGTGGTGCAATGATCGTGTGCTAGCAGTTGTGGTGGTGGAAGTTGCTGTGGAGACGGAGCAGTTGTGGTGGCGGGGATGATGATGTGTCAGCACCGGCGGTGGTGGTAGCTTTTGCAGTAGAAATGGAGGCGGCGGTGTTGGCGTTGGTGGTGTTGGAAGTATTGGCAGCGGTGACTTCGGTTGTGGCGGTGATGGCGGCAGTTTTAGTGGAGACAGTGGTAGCAGTGGCGGTGATGACGGCGGAGGTGGTGGTGGGCCGATGGTGATTGTTATTGTAGAATTTTTATAATTAATCAGAAGTTACTGTTCCAGGGCATTTGTGTAATGTTTAAACTTTTTAACAATAAATATAGTATTTGAAAGACGAAACATTACACTAAATCAGAAGTGACTTTTCAGGGTAATTTGTATAATGTTATAATTTGGTTACATTAGATATAGTAGTTGAACAAACAAAACATTTTCCCTTACTATTCATCAGAAGTGACTTTTCCACAGCATTTTTATATAATTAATCAGGTAAATCGTAAATGGCATTGATGAAATGTTTCCTAATAAATTATAGTTATAATTATTAGCCATTTGGAATATTCCACTTTGTTTTAAGGGATGTCAGGATTATAACGTTCGAATGGTGTCTCTATTTCGTTTTGCTTTATTAATGTTTATTATTAGCCATTTGGAATATTCCACCTTTCTTTTAAGGGATGTTAGGATTATAACGTCCGAAGCAACACTTGAGTAGGTAAGAATTTTTTCACCTGAAATGCGTTAGAATGTGTACTAATTTCAACATGTCATATAAATAGGTAGTAATGTTTTCACTTGAAATGCGGAGATTTGCACGCTCACTAACAATAAAATCACTACATGATTTGACTTATTTCGACGTATTAATATATAATAAAAATGTGTTTGCTTTACCAGCGATACCTATTTCGTGTTGATAATGCAGTAATTCGCTTCGACCATTACCAACTTGATATCCCATAAAAGGAAAGTGGAAGCTTCCAAATGGCTAATAAAGAACATTTATAAAATCAAAAAAATGGCGTGGCTAGTAAACAAATACATTCTAATTATATATTAATACATCGAAATACGTTAAAAAAATAAAAATTAAAATAATAATAATAATAATAATAATAATAATAATAATATTAATAATAATAATAATATTAATAATATCAATAAGTAGAACTTGTATAGTAGATATCTAAGAATTTCTAATGATATGCTCAATTCCTTCGACCGCAGCTCAAAAGAAACGGGATGGCATCAGCATCAGTTTGTAGTACAAAAATTTGGTTGGGAAGAAAACACAAACAAGAAGCAGAGTGACATTGATGCGTCACTAAAAGGGCATTGTAATTCCGAGCTTAGTAAAACTTAAATATTAGAAAAATCCAATGATCTATAGTAGTAAGACTTTAATGGCAAAGCATCTTGCTGGAAATCAAAGCGATTTGCGACAGTGATCGATAAAAAAGCAGAGAGTACGGTAGACGTGTTGTCACTCATATTCCATTGCAGATTACCCGTTTCCATTTACTTCCCTCCCCAACACGAAAAAGTGAAACACAGCGGTTTTTAATGTGGGGAAAAAATGCAGCTGCATAAAAATTGGCCACTCTTGATTTGAACAAAATAAAAAGATACCTCAGTCTATAATTTCTTCTTCATCGATTGACGGGAAAACAGACTGCAGATACTCCGCATTGTTTCTAGCTGGTATTGGTTTATATTAAATCTTATAGCGAAGAAAAGATGTCCATAAAAGGGAAGAGAACACGAATGAAAAGGTATGAAAAAATCCATAAAATAATTAAAAGGAATAAAGAATAAGAAAGGGGAAGAAAATTAGTTGGTAAGATCTTCATGGTAAACGGCTATTGCGAAAAGCTCAAGCGATTTAAAACGATGATCTAAAGGTACGAATAATCTGGGAAAATGTGGTTACTCAAACGCCATTTAACACAAGCAGTTGATATTTACTATTCACTTGTGTTAGAACTCACAGTGAATATAAGACATCGATGGAGAGAACTGTGCAAGGGAAAGACTTTACAAAAATAAAATGAAAAAAAGTGCACGAAAAGATTAAAAGAAAGAGAAGAAAAGAAAAGGGTAAGCAAAAAAAAAAAAAAAACTTCGACAAAACATTAAAAAAAAAGAAAGAGAAAAAATAGACCCATAGTTCTTTCTGTCTTTTTGTTTCTATTTATTTCTTCTCTATTGAAAAATGAGTTTCTTTCTTCGCATCTTCATTTTATTTTTCTTGCATTTTTTTCTTCTTCAAAACCTCTTCGCCTTACTTTCTTTAAAATCACGTTCACCACAGGATACTGCAAAGAAACCATATTAAGCGTAAAGTCCCACCACGCAGAAGTCCCCAAAGACTGACTTTGTTCTGGATTACTGGATCTGGTTACACGATTTTTGACACAACTTCCAATGGTGTAGGGTTACTATTCTCTTTAAAAGGGCGAATTTGCCAAGATGTGGCGTAAGGTTATACGCAGCGTGGTGCGTTGGGACGATGCAAGAAACGGCGTCTTATAAATACATCTCGTATTCATACGCGCTGACCTATTTTCCGTTATTGTTTTTGTTTTTGAATGTGCTGCCAAGTTCGTTCACGCGTTCTCTTTTACATGCGTCTCTGCATCTTCGAAAGGGTTAGACCATCGGTTGTCTCTTTGTCTCATAATATAAATAGATTAATTACTAAACATGCAGATCAATTTATGACTTCTTTCTTGTTTTGTTTTACGGCAAACTAACTTTTTTTCGGATTATCAAATACCGAATGCGGTCATTTTGGTTCAAGTTCTTTATAACTTTGAATATTTATTCATGCTGTTTGGTTCGGTTCTACCTCGTGGGATATTCAGTAAGAACCAGTCTTCTAGAATTATGCAAAAACAAACAAAACCGTTTCCCATTTCTTCTCATATGCCTCGCGTCAGGTAGAATTTCATAGGCATAGCTTTTTTTGTAAGATGGAACACATTACCGCACGGCTGCTCCCTTACGTAAGACACAATTTGCATCCCATATTTGTAAATGACTATTAGCGAAGCAAAACATATTTTATTGTATCTTTAGCTATTAGTGGTTTAGAAGGTTTCTTGTAATTATGTAAGGAAACAGGTTTAGTCTTGGCAGCATTGAATGTGACCATCCATTGTTGTCCTCGTTCCACTAAAGATTATAAACATTATCACAAAACAAGGACGGCACGACGTTAACTCGAAATATTTACTGTTATCCAATTTCGCACTTTCACACTTGGATACTTTCTATAAGACTGGTGTAGCTCTGAAGGAAATCCGAAAAAAATTAAGAGTAAAAATTTAAAAAATAATTTCCTTAGACGCCCTCTTACTTCGCCATTAAATATGTCTATCCTATTTTGTTTTAGGTACTCATCAAGTGTACGACCTAATCTCCGGCAACTTTCTGTTGGCATATTCCGGCAGCTTACGAAAGCAGCCGGCATATACAGAAGCGAAAACTGTCAGGCGATTAATAACAAAATAGAGTGTGTTCCCTTCTCCTCACTCATGTGGCGGATTTTTATTATTATGAAAATGGAACTTTGTGTGTGTTTGTGTGTGAGAGTTAGTTCCCTATGGACTCCTAAATGGTTGGACAGATTTTTATTCAAGCAAATGTACTCTATGTACCTGGCAGTGTTTATATGTAAGTTTTGTATCGTAATATCTTTGATAAGTATCGGTAATAAAAAATCCGGTAAAAGAAGAAACGATTTGGACCAAATTTAACAACTTATAACGCCTAACATCAAAAGTTTATTTGGTCGTTTTATTACAGCACAAGCAGAAAGGTAAGGCATATAAAATCATCAATAGCTTATTTCATATGACAATAGTGCTCTGGAATCCTAATAAAATAACTTCATTGAGCTTTACAAATTTACAAGATTTACATAAAAAATCTTTGTCATTATAAAAATATTTATTTACTAGCGGGGGTACCCGGCGTTGCCCGAGTGTTTGTTTCCGGGACGGGGGGGGGGAGTTTTAAAAAATGTTATGGTAGGTAAGTAGGAAGGATCAAACCCGGAGTCATGAGTAAAAGTAGGAAAATAAAGTGTGAAAAAAAAAAAAAAAAACATCTGCAACGTTAACAGTTCGGCCACCAAGAAAAGTCCATTCCAGTTGTTTAGGAAAAAAAAAACAAAAAAAAACGACTACGGTAGGTCGGCGCGAACGTGAAAATATAATGATAATTGTCCAGCACGCTAACCACTACGCCACAGAGCACTGCAGCTTAGTTTAGTGATTGTAAATAACTTCACATGAAAGAACTACGAAGCCAAACCGGTGTTCTCTTCTCAACTGTTCCTTGTGAACGATCCCCAAACGGTGTTAAGTGGTGGCAGGGGGAGGAGGAATTTATTAGAGAGAAAATATTTTACCACTTCCATTGATCTTAACCGATTTTGGCCGTGACTTCTCAGCAGAAAAAGTATAGAAATCTAAGATTATCGAGGAATTTGAGAAATAATAAGCCTATAACACACCTCAGATATTGTTCTGCCGTTTGTGCATATTATATTTGCATGAAATATCTTGATTTTTAATCCTATTAATGTCAAAATCCGACGGGAAAAAATGAGTTCATTTTATTTATATAGAGAATAGAAGATAGAAGATAGAAGATAGATAGAAAGAGAAGAGATGAGAAAGAGTTTTAATCCATTAAGATTATTATATACGAACCGAGTACGTTTCTTGTCAATAATTGAACTATATATATATATATATATATATATATATATATATATATATATATATATATATATATATATATATATATTAGTGTTGGGGCAGTTGATCGAAATCGGAAAAATCGGAACATTTGCGGTATTGGTATCGGAATCGGAAAAATTGGTGCCTATTTCCCGATGTCAAAAATGTTCTTTTTATTTCCTTTATTTATTTGATTTGTTTAAAGCAAAATCCTACATTACTCGCAATAATGAGAAAATAATAAATACTTATTGATTTTTTATACCAGTGAAGCTAAAATCGATAAATCATCCTCCACAAGTGTATTTCTACGTTTAGGAAAATATCTGCATATTTAACATGTGTTTTTATGGTAATCGGAGAAAATAACAATTGTATAGTTATATATTTAGAGATATATAAAGAATCGGAATCGGTAATTGCATCGGAATCGGGAATTTAGCACAGAATCGGCAATGGTATCGGAATCGTGAAAAACATTGTACTCGTCCCATGACTCATATGTGTATATATATATATATATATATATATATATATGTATATATATATGTGTGTGTGTGTGTGTGTGTTTGTGTGTGTGTGGGTGTGCGTTGTTCGGTGTGTCTGCGTGTAAAAAGAAAACACAAATACATATGTTTATTTAGAAAAAAAGTATTCACAATCTAGTGAGTGGTGGTCTTTTCTCCTGCATGCAAACTCTTTCCCACAGAAGCCTTTGCTTTGCTCTATCGTTATTTTCATGAAGAGTGCTAGCTTGGGCTTTAATCTATGCCTTCCTTTGACAAACTTCCACAAAACACCCGTCTACCTACAACCACTACCAACAATTTCCCCCACTCTCTATCTATGCCTATACTTAAACGCAAGTTCCATGAACGAAGCTACTGTCATAGAAATGCTCGCCTGTAGAACTCTGTTCTACCGACCTGCTTTCTATCAGAATACAATATAGTCGCTTAATGTCTAATGTAAACAAGTTCTTGCTGCGCCGGCTCTTTAAGTAATCAAATTAAACCCAATTTCCACCATTAACAATTACTACGCTGTTGTCCGAGTGACTACCGTAGACATTAATGCTTATCCTCGAGTGATTTCCTGGACTTCATAAGAAGTGAGTCTCTTGTTTAAAAAACGTGTGCAAATATTTCAAACGAACAAGAACAAGACAGAATGTCATGGGAAATTTAATGAAGGAAACTAAACGTAAGATTACAAATAAGTTGGTCAATGTATTTCAAAAATCTTATCAATAACAATAAACATATATTCCTTGATATTTGAACGAAACTAAACGGAGAATTTTCTTTGCATAAAAACAGATCAAAAGCGAATGAGCTTCAAACGGATTGTTTAGTTTGAGTCACGTGAGGGAAAATTATGTAAATTAGGTTGAAAATACTTGTTTTGATACTTTGTCTGGCTATTAGTTACGCTTCAGTTCCAAATAGTTCAAAATAGTGTGTAAGCACAAAGCAAAACTAAACACACAAGATCTTATGCTAGATGAGTTATACATTCAAGATTCTGTCCGTTAGTGAGCTTCCCCACCCCCTCACATTAAAATTGCATGTGGTGTTGTACTCACATGCTTGGTCTTAATAGAAATAAACGTTGTATGTGCGATGAGAAACTCTACAAATGAACATGCGATGTTAGGTTGTAAAAAAAACATTTTATCAAAATCAGACTTTCTTTTTTGATCGGATTTTTTCGATTATCTTGGAAAAGAATCTACAGTTAGTCTTATACGCTTGGCCTTTCTACATGTGCGATGATAAAACTTCTCAAATGTACTTGTGAGTTTAGGTTGTATAAAAGTGTTAAATCTAACTAATCCTTTAATCTAATATTTTCGTTTATTGATTTTCGATACTTATCAGACGTATTCCGTATATATATATATAAATATATGTATATATATGCATATATATATATATATATATATATATATATATATATATATAGATAGATAGATAGATAGATAGATAGATATAATGGAAAAGGGATAGACAACCAACAAACACAAAACAAAAAATACAACAAACAAAAATCAATATTTTTTCAGTGTAGTTTAGACATAGTCATGCACATTCGCTTATGCCATTTAATTATCACACTATACCAGAAAATATCAAATCTTATGTCTTCTAACACATAATCCACTAATAATACGTGCCACAATTCATTCTTCAGAGTTATACATATATATATATATATATGTGTATATATATATGTGTGTGTGTGTGTGTGTGTGTGTGTGTGCCGTGTGTTACTAAATCAAACACGATTAAAATAGAATAAATAAGTCCATAGCGCTTTGAAAATAGAAGACAAACACACACTATGGGCCCCATTTCACCAAGAAACTGTCGTTGGTTATCAAAAGATGCAAAAAGGTTAATTAAATTGTAACACAAAGGCAAATACTTGGATATATACAAAAAAAATGAAAGAGAAGGCGAATGAGAATTCAATATATATATATATATATATATATATATATATATATATATATATATATATATATATAATATAAAATATATACACAATTAAGTTGGAGAGGGTATGACGATTAAGATATATCTCCGAGCAACACTAATGATTTAATGAATTCTTTTGGTCGGCGAACCGACTGCTCATATGTAAGAATTGAGACTGACTCGAAAATCTTTAAATGGTTCTGAATGTCAGACCAGTGCAATATTCTGAAACAATCCATTGCGCATTTGCACAAGTTGGATTTCCAATTAGTTGCAAGTCCTATTAATGGCTTTGAATAAGTGCTAGTTCATTCGCATTAAAAAGCTGTGATAGCGAAACAGTTTATCTTTGGTGGATGATTATACATATGTTCGATACATATATATATATATATATATATATATATATATATATATATTCCCATAAATTCGTAGTTTTTGTGTATTGATATTCACATTAAACCCCCCTTTTCTGTTTATTTAAAAAGAAAATACAACTTTGTCATATATGAATCGTGCAATTGCATTTATTTGCAAAAGATCTAGCTAATTTGCACATTCTTTTAAGCATTCATTTTAATTAATTCCCTATTAGTTTTTTTTTCGGTTTTCTTATGAGATGATCATCTTTAGTTAATTATTACGTGTAATTATATTCATGCAGATATTCTGCATGATTATAATTGCATCATATTTGCGAAAAAAGTTTATAGTAAACGCAAAATTGTTTCCATATATATTTATATATGCATATATATATATATTTGATTTAAAAACTTTTGCCTTCCACATTCCTCTGTCAGTTTTTGGTCTACAGATATGAAACTTATTATATAGAGTATTCGAACCCATACGAACGTTTATATTTACGTTTTAGCCGGGAAAATCGGCGCAAAATTATTAAATAAAAAATGGAATATTCCGGGCGACGGTCGAACTACGTCGTAACAAATATGCATGCGTAACATAATAGCTATTGGTACACGTTAAAATGTTTAGCCTTGCAGTAAACGTATCTTCATAGCTCAGGCATTAACGTCAAAGCAAAAAGTAAATCGTTAGCTAAACGTTTTAGTTTCGATTGTCAGTGGTGGCGTACGAGTCATTTTTACAAAACTTTTTTAATGATTACTATATATTGGGTCCAATATAATATAATAATAAATACGATATCTGCATTAATCAAAATGTAATATTTAAATGTATTTTACGATCGGGCAATGCCGGGCGACCTGCTAGTATATATATATATATATATATATATATATATATATATATATATATATATATAGTGCAACATTTTGTTGAAAATTCAAAGACTCAGTTTTCTTTTTATAACCTTCGTTTATTTCCTGGATTTTTTCCATTGCAGCTGTTTCATTGATGAGTTAGCAATTTTACGATTTATGTTTCCATAAAAATATCCTGTCCCCACTAATTTCTTCAGATGCTTATCCGTTAGATTTTTACAACAAAAGTTATATTTTTAACATGCTGGACATCGTATTCGGGTAATAGGATTTCCAAAGCCCTGCTTCCTCACTTCCTCCATCTTTTGGTGTTATGTAAAGATATATATATATACATATATATATATATATATACATATATATATATAGTCATTCAGATACAGTACTCTTTCGCTGTTTCATATATATATATATATATATATATATAGTATAATATAATAATTCTTCCATGTTCCAAATATCAAGTTTTCTCAGTTGATCATTTATTACTTTTCAAAACGTATTCATTACAATATTGTTTTGTAATGCCACTTACTTCCATCACCGAAACGTGGCATCCTTGTGCCTCTTTTACAATATTTAAAAGGCTTCTAATTTTCGCTTGGACGGCTGCACTATTGAATTCCCTCGAACGCCATTGCTCCGCTTACTGTACTGAAATGCAGAAATTCACGTGTAATGTTAACAGGCATCTTGCTATCCAACTCCCTAAACAATACCTCTGCAAATCTGCTCCCAAATAGTAGCGCATCACGAATAATTTGCTCTGTGCCTTGTTTAGGGTAAAATAACAGTAAAAATAAAGTATTGCTAGACATCAAACCAACACACACTTGACATTATATTTATAGCATTGAATTTTCTTCATTTTCACCTGAACAAGTGTTGGCTTCTTTTAATTACTAAACGAACATCCGTACTTAGGTGCTAAAAACACCGACAGTAAAGTTTATCGACTAATTTTCAACAACTAATAAATAGTCACAATTTATGTTTCTTTGCTAACAGGAAGTATTCTTAACCTCGACTGCAAACTGCCAATCCTACAGCTGGGTAACTCGCTATGACATTTACTCTGATCCCACTTCATCTAGTACACTTATAATATAACCTTTACAACCTCAGTGTGTTCATAGACATTATCTGAAATACTCCGTTGGACATTGTATCTTATTTACCTATTATATATACGGATATATGAAATTGGAAAAATAAAGATTAAAAAATTCAATGTTATATGCTAAAATAAAAAGAAATTGGAATCATAGGCAGATTTTTATCATTAAAGTAATTATAGGAGCAACCAAACTCAAAAGCTACGTGCAAATATATCCGACGAACCATGGCAAGTTATACAAACAATTGCATTTAAAGGGACGTTTAGAATATGAAAAAAATCTATCGGTTTGAATGTCTGAGATTGTGGGTTATACGTCGCATCCAGCAGGATTCCCCATCTCCAGCCAAAACAAAATAAGAAAGTTGAAAAAAAAGAGAGATATACATATGCGAGCCATAGTTTCACTCTTGAGGAGCACTTACCAAAAGTTGCGCAATATAAAATGTAACTCATTTAAGCGGCAATGCAAATATCAAGAAGATCGGAAACAACGCCGGGTTAAGCATAGAAAAACTGTCGTTATTTCGGAATTTATCTTCTCGTAGCCAATCTGTGATGCAGCGGAACATTGTCGCGAATGATTAAATATAAAATAAAAAATACGTAAATGTTTGGGATTTTCGTATATAAAATGATCATAAGTTGTAAATAATTTTATAATAAAGAAAAACTGTACTTGTAATATTTTCTCATCAGTATTAGTTTTTGGTTGAAATCGAAGTCCGATACAAATGTTTTTTTCCTTACTTATTCTTTTCATTTAAATATGCAAAAAATGCTGCTTAAAATGTGTCCACTTCTCGTAAGTCTTAGAAAAGCAGGCACAACGATAGTATTAACTTTTTATAAAGTCCAAATCTTCAAAATTCGAACGAAGAAATCAAAGAAATCAGAAATCAATACGATTTTAAAAAATGGCTGAATTTAATCTTATTAAGGGAATAAGCTTGTCCAAGCTAGACACCGAAATCAAATCTTAAGCCAAGAAGACAATGAATAATTTCGAATTTTGAAAATAAATGTATAATAAATATATAACCTAATCAATAAATGATATTCGCTAAGATAAATCCATTCAATCTGCGCTTTGCGAATAAAATGTATCAACGAATCGACCTTCTATCACCTGACAGGCAAAGCCTCTCATAGAGATTCAAGGACATATAGGAATATATTACCGAAACTGAGAACTGGCAAGATTAATCGAAAATCGATCCAAAGTACATTTTATTTACTAATAGTATAGACCAACGTATGCCAGAAATCACTAACTGAACAGAATTGTGTACAAGGCGTTGCGTATCAAAACCGGTTTTGAAACCTTGTAGATGATGCCCTTTCTCCTCTGTTTTTTTTTTTCTGGTGTATCTTTATTTTCATGGCATATAATCTACTGAGCTTTAATCCATGGTTCCCTCTGCAAAACATTTACAGCAAACACTTGTCTAGCTATAACCACTGCAAACGATTTGTCCTGCTCTCTATCTGTGCCGAAATCTAAAACGTAAATTCTATGAACAAGAATTCTTTCCTAGAACTGTCTGCGTTATTTTGTACCACGGGCCTGCTTTCCAGCTGATTACAACATGGTCGTTTTCAAGTCAAACGTAGACAAGTTCCTGTCGAGCCACCCATTGAATACTCAAATTCTTCTCAATTTTCACCACTACTTATCTTTATGTTGTTGTCCTAATGGACACTTTACGCTCATTAACCCTTATCCTCAAGTGGCATTCAGGACTTGATAAGAGATGACCCCTTTGTTAAAAAAAATCTATGGAGTCAACTGATCTGTGCTCTTAATTATAATCTTCTGTTGCTATGTTTGTCCATACATGCCGAGACCCGGGAGTTTACCTGGTTCCATTTTGAGTTATCTATTATTCTATTTTTCAATGTAGCCGCCAGTGGAGACGACAAACAAAATGGACGCGAAATAAATAACACACATTTGCAACCATGTTTTTGTCTACGATTGCAAACTTTGGGTGTGATTGCTTTGATCACGCTTTAAACGAAATGCGAAATAGGCATTGCAGTCGATTGTGGAAGACGGACATATGTCCGACAACCAGTTGTGAGCAACAGCCACCTCTAATTCATCTTGGCTTTGTGTAAAGGAACGGGGCGTAGAGACATCCGTCGGTGATCTTGTCAAATAATCACGTCGTCCCGCTTCTCAACCCCTACTGGTAGATCTCGGAAGGAAAAAATCCAAATGCTTCATGACGGGGACCTCCTTGATTTCTTTGCAGATCCACCTGACGTTCCGCCTGGTGGAAATACTTTCAATCAGCAAAGTCGCCGTCTTAAATCCACTCGACTTCCTGAGTAGTAATTATTTACACAGTGAATCAGTATTAGATGACTGTTAATAAAGTTATCGCAGACGTGTGTCATAATTGACCCCTATGAATTCTGACGGTGGAAAACGAAAAAGAAAAAAACAGAAAAAAGAAAAAAAAGACAGAAAGAAAAAGTTGAAACTGTGTTAAATCCTTGCAGGGGATATAAAAACAGACTTGATAACGATAATAGGGACTGTAGAAGCAGAAATCAATTTTTTATCGTTCGGCAACTCGTCAACTTGTGATATCCCATGTTAGTGGCGATCTTGATTTTGGCTTCGGATTTTGCTTAAAAAATCTGAATATTCTTTGGTTAACTTAATTTTTAAAAAATCCTTTTTTTCTTCATTTTTTTGTTTCATATGAGACACAGGTATTCGAGTGTGTTATTACCTCTCGAATGTTGAGCTGATAAAGAAGCAAAGAACGTAAACTTTCCTCCCTTAATTAACCATTTATGTTTTCTCTTGTCTTTTGTAATTTCTGGACTCAGGACAAGAATTACTCAAAACTACTGCTTCTATTGGAAATGTTACTCAGAGATTCACGAAAAACACCCGTCTAGCTGAATCCACTGTGAAAAATTTTCCCCACTCTATATCTGTGCCTAAATCAAAACGCGGATTTCATGAGCAAAGCTTCTTTCTTAGAACTGCACGCCTGTGGAACTCTGTTCCGTCTGCCTGCTTCCCTCCGGACTACAACTTGGATGTCTTCAAGTCTAATGTTAACAAATTCCTAATGAACCGCCTCCCTAATTAAACACTTCATAAAATCTCCTCACTAACGTAATGTTCTTGCAATAACCCTTATCCCTGAGTGGCTTCCGGGCCTTGATAAGTGGTGATCACTGTGTAAAAAAAAAAAAA
>NC_136486.1:6397487-6452487 GCF_053919585.1 Euprymna scolopes
TGTACGTAGATTACTGTTTTAAAAATAATATACATACGTCCAAACAAATCATGGGCGACTTTCTAAAATAAATAAACAAAAAATTGAGCTTCGAGGCGAAGCCAATATTAACCGAATCTATCGTTTGATAAAAAATACAACAACAACAACAACAACAACAACACAAATATATATATGTATATATATATACATATATATATACATATATACATACATATATATATATATATATATATATATATATATATCTATATATATATATCCAGAATGGTGAATGGTACATAATTAGTATTGTCTGATATCGTGCTAGCGAAAATAAAATTCTTGTAAGACATCTGCTTGGGTTCTTGGTGGCTGTATGTCTACATTCCTTGTAGAGAAAAAAGTAAGTATATTTAATTGTCAGAGTCCGCCGAGGTTTATGCTGATCTGTGTTACCTTATAGACTTGTAGATCCAATATAATAATCGATAGATAATTCGCTATAAACTAATAAATACAAAATTTACATGATTAAAAATATCATATTCAAGCTTATTTTCCAACCAGAACTTGATGCTGTCGTCATAAGACAATTGACGAGATGAAAGAGACTGTGAGGATGATCATTGACACATTCACACAATAGAATTTCCATGGCGCCTTCCAGAAATTGATGGAACGGTACACCAAGTGCATTGCAGCTGGAGGTAATTACTTTGAAGAGAACTTATAAATAAAGCTGCGTATATAAAAAAATGTCTGGAAACTTATTTAAAGTACCTTATATATATTAGGTACAATATAATAATCGATAGAGAATTGACTCTATAATTATAAATACGAAATCTGCATGAATTTAAATATCATATTTACGCATATTTCCTGACCGGGAAAAACTGTTTTCTTCTAGTATATCTCTATAAATTTGCCGGTTCAACATTTTATAATGCGTTATTTTGTCACGATACTAATTTGCTGACATCTCCATTCGTTTCTGAAAAAACACAGATTTCGATAACAATAAAAAAGAAAGGGAAAACAAAGGGATCGAATAATCTTTGTGCCCGCGGAACGTTTTCCAATGACACAGGACATAAAAAAGAATCTATTTAATTAGTTTCAATAGAGGAAATGTTTGACTCATAAAGCAACACATTCGTATTCTTCGTTTGCTTTGTTTACGAATAAAAATATTAATTAAAATCAGTGCTTGATGGAGAAAATAAAAGAACGTGTCTTTTATATATGAGACCATATTTTAACGATGTTTTGTCCAATTCAACGCAACTTATAAATCAATGGAGAAAATTCGATTTGTTAATAAATAGAAATAATTAAATCGAGATTTATATTTTTAATTAACCACAGAAAATTCACAATGTAACATAGGGCGTATGGGGTGTGTGTGAGAAAATCAGCAGCAGCCGGGAGATAGCTAACTAGAGAAAATATACCGACCAGTAACCGTGTTAGCACATATGCAGATAAAGCAAATGTGTATGCGCTGACGTCACGGGAAGGAAGAAGGAAAAAAGGAAAATAACGACAGTGCGTGGGTGAGCAAAGAGGGCAATCGGACATGTTTTGATTCTTGGGCGGCGAGAGAGAAAATGCGCCGCGTAGTCGAAAAAACAAAAAAGCGACCGACGAGAAAGACACGTGCATGAAAGAGCGTCTTGACATGCATGTTTGATGCGTGAGTGATATTTTTAAACACATGGAAAGTGAGTTGTCGGAAATTACTGGAATAAATGCATTTTGTATTTAAACCAATAAAAATGCTGAGTCGTATTTTTGCTGTTCTTCCTTGTTTGTTCCTGCAACGGTACAAGACAACGTGTAAATCCGCATGGTTGAAATGTAACAACACGGTTAAATGTAACGAAACAAAGTGTAACGACACGGTTAAATGTAACGACACAGTTAAAATGTAACGACACGGTTAAATGGAACGACGCAGTTAAAATGTAACGACACGGTTAAATGGAACGCCACAGTTAACATGTAACGACACGGTTAAATGTAACGACACAGTTAAAATGTAACGACACGGTTAAATGTAACGACACAGTTAAAATGTAACGACACGGTTAAATGTAACGACACAGTTTAAATGTAACGACATGGTTAAATGTAACGACACAGTTAAAATGTAACTACACGGTTAAATGGAACGACGCAGTTAAAATGTAACGACACAGTTAAAATGTAACGACACGGTTAAATGTAATGACACAATTAAAGTGTAACGACACGGTTAAATGGAACGCCACAGTTAAAATGTAACGACACAGTTTAATGTAATGAGATGCTTAAATGTACAGACATGGTTAAAGGGTAACGGTCATCTTACAACATGTCTTGCTACTTTTTTGATTAACACATGTCAATGCTGATCGACAAGGGATACAAGACAGTTGAATACCCCATTAAAACAAGTGCACGATTAAATAAAAGTAAATGAATAAAGCATGAGTTGTACTATGGTCGAGTAGGGTTTTGTGTGTTAGCTCAGTGGGATGGACGCTCCTACGCAAAACAAACCCGAACGAAGGAATGAATTAAAAAACAAACTTTAGGATGTCTATTTCAACATTGTTTTTACAATGAAGACAGGGAAACAGAACAATTCAAGTAGGTGAAGTACTAACGGTATGGTCATGGTTGGGGACAGGCACGCTGAGGTCAAGCATGTACGAATCCCATCGGAATACCTCGAAATAGAAAAAAAAAACTGATGGCTGTTTCAATAAATACTTGATCCTTTTAAATAGTTCAGCTGTATAGATGGAAAGAAAATATTTACGGCATATCAACCTATTATTTATTAGTTCCATGTCAAATAAACTTGTCAGATTCTTATACATGGGATATATTTTTGTAATTTTTATTAGTTTTATTTCTTTAAGATAGCTTAGATTATTTTTTATATTATAGTCGTATTAATCTAATGTAGGGTTTTCCAAAGTGGGCTCCACGGAGCCCTGAGGCTCGGCGAGTGAAGCTGAGGGGCTCTAGAAGCCCTTTCTAAAATAAGACAAAATGCTTTTTTTATGGAAAAATTAAATGCCCGCAGACATTTAATTATTAATATTTAAGATATAATACATGGAAAAGAAAAGAAAAATAAATTAACAAAAAATGCAACCATTTTTGATTAATCAAAAACAAAAAAAAAATGTTGTAAACATTATCATTAATTAGTGTTAAAATTTGAAATTAATGTTTCTCATGTTTAAAAAAAAATACCTTGCTAGTTCTCCATGAAGTACCTTTGCCCTACGCACAAGCTCCTGGTGACTTGAAGTTTGGGAAACCCTAATCTAACAGATGTTTGGGATTGTTTTTAGATAAGGATTGATAATTGTAATTATTTGGATTATTCACACTACTGTTCTCATCTTGCGTGTTATTTTCACAAATCTTAGGAATATAAATATATTTATATACGTATATATATATATATTAATATATTTATATACGTATATATATATTAATATATATATATACGTATATATATATTAATATATTTATATACGTATATATATATAAACATTTATATACATATATATATTAATCTATATATATACGTATATATATATTAATATATTTATATACGTATATATATTAATATATTTATATACGTATATATATATTAATATAATTATATACATATATATATATATTAATATATTTATATACGTATATATTTATTAATATATTTATATAAGTATATATATATTAATATATTTATATACGTATATATATATATATATATATATATATATATATATATATATATATATATATATTAATATATTTATATACGAGGCCTGTCTAAAAAGTATCCGATCTTAGGCTAGAAAAATATTTCACATATCTGACGGGGTTTGGACCCTAATTCCCTTCAAAGTAGGCCCCTTGTGCTTGCACCCACTTAGCCCCCCCCCCCCCCGATCCGTCCACTGCTGGAAACACCTCTAGAAGTTTTCTTTTGGAATGGTGTTCCGCATTATCTCTTTCCTACTCTCAAAACCGGATCCTTTCAGTGGCATCTTCAATTTTGGAAACAACTAAAAATAGCAAAGAACCATGTGTGTACAGAAAGAAGGTTGGTGAACGACTGGACCAAGTTTGGACAAGAAAAAGTAGATTAAATGGGATGAATGTGCGGGGCGTTGTCGTCATGCAGTTACCAAATTTTCGCAGTCCATATGTCTGGTCCTTTGTGCAGAACTGCGCCACAAAGACGTCAGAGATCATCTTGATAGTACACCGTTTGTAACCGTTTGTCCTTCCGGTGCGTATTCACGATGCTAAATTCCACGGATATAAAAAGAAACAGTCAGCATCAACTTGATTTTGCTTCGCTCCTGTCGCAGTTTTTCGACCTTGGAGATTCACGATGCTTCCATTGCGACGATTGTCTCTTTGTTTCTGGGTCGTACCCGTACACCTATGACTCAACTACAGTTCTCACAATTTCTGGTTGTTTTCAAAATTGAAGACGTCAAAGAAAGGATCCCATTTTGAGAGTAGAATAGATATACTACGGAAAGCGACGGCGGAGATAAACACAATTCCTAAAGAAGACTTCAGAGGTGTTTCCAGTAGTGGAGAGATCGATGGGACAAATGTGTGCAAGCAGAAAGGTCCCCATTTTAAGGGGATTTGTGTCCAAACCCCCGTCATCTATGTAAAATATTCTTTATACGTTTACGGATACGTTTAAGACAGGCCCTATATATATATATATATATATATATATATATATATATATATGTATATATATATATATATATATATATATATAAAAGTGAACGTGTCTGTCTGTCTGTATGTCTGTGTGTCTGTGTACATTTCCCTACGCAATAACTCTGTCAATTTTTAGTCTATAGAAATACCGGTACTGAGATTTGGGAAAATCGATGTGACGGGTGTCAGCCAGAAATTTGGCTGTTAAGGGGTCAAATTTCAACGATTTGACCTTTAAGAACTCTACCAAACTCCTCCGACAATTTTGGGTCTAGACACTTGAAATTTTAGATATAGGTTCCTTGAACATGGATCTAACTTAATAAAGTGATTTGAGCCCGAAACAATAAATTTTAAGGGGTCATAATAGGGGTCAAAGTTTTAAAACATTAATCATTTTTTTTGCTTTTTTTGCTTTTTTTGCTTTTTTTGCACAGCATACACCTCCAAACACCCGAGCAAGGGGTCAAAGTTCAACGATTTGACCTTTGAGAATTCTACCAAACTCCTCCGCCAATTGTGGGTCTAAACACTTGAAATTTTAGATATAGGTTCCTTGGACATGGATATAACTTAATAACTTGATTTGAGTCCAAAACAATAAATGTTAAGGGGACATAATAGGGGTCAAAGTTTTAAAAAATTGACCGCTTTTTCTTTTTTTTTTCTCAATATACACCTCCAAACACCCGGGCAACGCCGGGCTGAAATGCTAGTATATATATATATATATATATATATATATATATATATGTATATATATATATATATATTGCAAGGATTAGGCGGAATTAGTCTCTTCTTTCTTTTTATATATGTTTGCTTGTGCATATATAGTCATCATTCACGGTGCCGAATTGCATTTTGTATCGGTTATTGTACATATGTGCACGTTGTAATGGCAAACCGTGTTCTCGTCAGTACATTTGTTTTGACAAGTATCGCTATAATCGCATGATACGTGCAATTGAAAAGCTGGTCGATCGATTCAGTCTTGGAAAATGCATCGATTGAATGCCAGATGTTTCAGCGTTTTGCATCTAGATGCGTGCATTTGCCAGCCGCGTACGAGCGGAAGGTTTCGAGAAAGAAAGGCAATCGCATAATGAATTCACAACGGGTGAGGCAGATGAGGAAAATGAAAAAAAGTAATAACGAAACCAAAGGGGAGAAAAAGAGAAGTGGAAGGAAAGAATAAATCAAAGATATTAAATTGTTGTAATCGATGAATAAAACGACGTAATAATACGTCAACTATTTCATATATATATATATATATATATATATATATATATATATATATATATATATATATATATATATATATATGATGTGTGTATGCTGGGACGATTACTCGTAATCGATACCACGATCGGAAAAATATTGGGTCTAATTCGTGGAACCATTAGGAGATTTTTTCAAATGTGTTTTTTGACAAAAAAATGTTGAGATAAAAGAATAAAACGAAGTGTTTCTACGGCATCCATTTCTTACACATACACACACACACTCACACACACAAACACACACACACACATATATATATATAATTTGAGGTTGGTATTTTTCAGAAGTAGGGTAACCAGTGAAATAAAACGAGGTTAATACAAGAAATCTCAATACGGAAGTAGAGCTAGTTACATTTTCAATGTGACTTTACACAAGCAGTAATTACTGCTTATGTAAAGACAATTGTTTTATGAAACCAGTAATAGATAAAATTGTCGCAGCTTCCTATCCATCAGATTTATGAATAGAGATTAAGAAATGCTTCGAGATTTTCTGTTTGGAAACCAGAGAAGCAGGAAACGAACTCTGTTTCCATTTTTCGTAATGTAATTGAACCTATAACATAATTATTACCTGTCAACATTTTTGCAATGAATTTGAAACGAGTTATTTAGCTTAATGGATATTTTGTGATTGTGTCAATCATTAGAAAACAATAGACACCGCATTATTGTTTACGATAACGGTAACATTAACAAACAAAAAATATGAGCGAACTAGTTGAAAAAAATGAAAACTTTCTTTAGGATTCAAATTTCTTTTATGCGTTGTTGCCATAACTACCCCCCCTCCCCCATTGAGGACAAACTTATACACAAAGGCAGATTTTAGTGTGGGGAAAATTCAGCTTCATTCCAAATACGAACACTCTTGATGTGAACAAAAAATAAATGCACAACCGAGGAGATAAAAAATATGAGTACGGTCTCGGAACCTACACTAAATCTTGCTACTAGCTAAAAGGCCAATGATTTCTTATTTTTATAGCGTTATTTCTGACGCTTCGCTCATTTTGAGTTTGTGTTTTTAATTCGATAATTTTCAATTTTAAGTTAAAACAAAACGTCTCATCTCTTGTTTAGTAAATGCTGAATCCAAATGTGCACGTGCATAATAGTGTATAAAACGTACATACTGAATAAAGAAAAGTGTCTTATATCATAGATAGAGTCGGTGTATTTACTAATACAGCATTACATTTAGTAAGTGGTATATAGGTAAGAGTGGATAAGCTGAGAGTATAAGAGAATACAGAGTGATATAAGGAGAAAATGTTTAAAAAAAGAGTTATTTTTATTTTGTCACTCATGACATCGGGTAATGGGGTAGCCATGACTTGTTTTTCTATAAAAGCTGCATGATTTAAATGTATATTTAAGTAATTATGTTTACTCCAATAAATATGGTTGATTTTCTTATTTTAAGATATACTTAACATTTTAAGGTTATGTAATCGATGAAACGGGTGATGATTGAAAAGTAGTCCCTGAACATAAGTGACTGTTTAAACATTAGGAAATTGTCAAAATGTTCGTTTGCCATAGAAACATGGCAGATACTGAAGATTCTGTGACGTAATATCTTACACCAATCATCTAACCGTTAATAATTAATGATATTTTATTTATATGAACAATGTACCATTCATAATATGTTGTATTTTGTTCAAAGCTCATTTGATAAAAAAATACTCGCATTTTCTAGTATGCATTCAATTTCTACTGAAAGTGTTATTTATTAGGTAATTCATTGAGAGGGATATATTGATATTTAGAGATTGAAGAGAGATTGGCATTTATACGTTTGGCAGTTCTGACAATGGAAGTGTTTCTATAAACATTATCCTTCTTTAACACATACATTTTTTAGATGAGGATTTCAATCTTTTATCATAATGAAGGAGCATTCATTATTTATAATAGCTGAGGGGGAAAGGCATTTTTATGATGATAGAGACACATTCTTAGATGAGTTTATACACAATCTTATAAATATAGATGAGTGGAACACAAGTCTTATAATTCAAATTCACAATACCTTTGTTGTGGAATGACATAACACGAAGACGCAGATACAAAATTATGAAGTTGTTCGTTTATTCCATTCGACCGTTCAATGGCTTTGCATCAAGGAATTCAAAATATTGTTCTATAAAGTATAGCTTTGTTTTCATTTTGTAACTATCCTATCTTTTCCTGGACATCTCAAAGCTCATAATTAATCATCGTGGTTGGCTTCCAAAGTTTAAGATATACGTTTCATTACACAGATTCACTTGGATTTCCTTGCTCGGACTCTTGGAATTTTGATGAAGATTTAGAGAATATCACCCTTAACTAATTAACTAATAAACTTCCAACCTTGCGCCATGATGCCTATTTGCGCCTAATTTCTAGCTATGGCCCGATTTTTGTGATTTTTCTTTTCTCTCATCAGAGCTTTCAAGATCCAGCAGAGATATCCCGCATTCATACATCTCTAAAAACAAAGTAAGGTTATATCTTCTTACGTAACCACGGTATATTTGACTTTTCTCTCACCTCATTAAGCAATATGGGATTTGCCTATTGTACCGACTCTCATAGGTCCCTGGTATCCTTAAGGATTCTCGTATCCTCTCCACGCCTGTCTCTAATTAATTGAGCCAAGTCTTACTTCCTGCTTGGAATCGTCACATGCGCCCAGCTTTTTTTCAAGCACTCAATTCCACAGGGTCCATTTTATTCTCCGAACAGGGCATCTCCAATGCTTACCCGGCAAGTTACTTTTCTTGCGAAAAATATTTATGGGCTTTAAAAAAATACAAAAACAAATTATTAAAATAGAAAATCTCTCTTTTGGCTTATCACATCTGTAAAAACTCCTCAAATAGACCCGCTTACGTAATTGCTATTTTGGTCCCACTCAAAAATTCTAATTTATTCTTGGCCAATAATCTTACCAGTATCATCTTATTTTTCCTCAATCATTTCAATTCTAATGTATATACCTAATAATGATTTTGAATTCCTGTCGCAAAAATACAATAACATTTATATACATTCAATACATTTTACAATATACAAAACATTAAAAAAACGTTACATTATACATTTAAACTATGATTTTCACAAACAGTTATAAATTCTCTCGAGTAAAAAAGAGAAAATATTATTTTCTGTGACACAAAGTCCGTTAACAGCAAAAACAATTTGTCCCTCTTTTTTTTCAAAAACAAAACAATTAAAACACATTAACAGATAATGCTACTGCATCTTTCTTTGACGATATACCTATTTTTCTTCTGTCCATCATTAAAGTACAGCGACCATGAATCTTAAAAATGTAAACAATTCATGCAGACACACATTTCGATCTGATTTTCAACAACACACTGTATTATTTATTTTAACTTATGATCGGGATACTAAATTCCAATCCTAGCTTCGCAGGTTCGAATCCTCGGCTATCCTATCTCATATTTACTCACAAGAAGAGGCGACTTTATCTTGTAACAGAAAGTATATTGTCATAATCTTTCCTTCTCTATCTATCTCTGCCAGAATAATGTATCTAAAATTATAAAAATACATGTTTGTAGAAGGTAGGATAAAATTGCCGCCCTGAAGAAAAAAAACCCCTAATACACTGCGGCTTTATTTTATTGAGAAACATCAATTCCGGTAGCTTGATTATATAGTAGAGCTGACATCTATTCAATGTAACTGCCTTCAGCCTCAGTCACCGTCTCGATACGGGTCAAGAACTGGAAGCACGCCTTTTTCACGATCGCCGGCAGGAGTTCGGCGAATACTCGGCGGATAGCGGCGATCAGGGTGGATTTTGTATTGGGGAGGTACAGTTGGTGATGTTCTTGACGTACGACAAAACGAAATAGTTCAGCGAGTTTAGGGTGAGGGAAGACTGGGCAGTGAGAGTAGGGTATAAAGTCGTGGCACTCATTCTGAAGCCAATTCTGAATCTCTTTGAATTTGTGGGCCGGACCCGAGTCCTGCTGCCACACCCTGAGTTTGCCAGCAGCCACCTAATTCCACCAGGGGATCACCACACTCTTCAGCACATCCAGGTACACTTTGGTGTTGACTTTTAAGCGAAACTTGAAGATGTGGGGTAGCGTGATATAAACCTCACTTGACACCACACGAAAGATAATAAACTTTCGATGCGTTGAGGTGTGACCTCAAGCGTTGAACCGTCTGGATTTGCATTTTGAGTGTTCTAGTAATGGTTCTGTTTTCATAACTTAAATCGGTAGAGAGCATGAGTTTTACAGCGGCGCATCTTCGATCTCGGTCGTTGAACATGATAGAAGGCATATATCGCTCTACGGATTTATACACAAGTAACCTACTAGTAAATGATCTTCAATATTAAAAGAAACCCAGTTTTCATCAAATTGAAATGGAATCATGTCATCTTTTCTAGGGCGACAATTTTATCGTTCCAACATGTACATAAATTACCTAGATTTGAGACCAATCGAGTCGGACAAATCTCCATTAGTTTTGATTAAACAGAATCAAAGATGCACTGAAATGATTCTTATCTTTTTATATCTTAGAAATGTTTTAAAATCAGCATAATAATCGTCGTTTAACAGCGCGAAAATATTAGACGTTATGTAACAAACACAGTGAGAAACAATATGGCTAGCTCTTTATATCGCCGCGAGAATAATGTACCTAAAATGATACATTATTGTTCATGGCGTTTATAAAATCTCTTGTACGGGCGTCGTTTTTTTTTTTTTTAGTAAAATGGAAAACATCCGAAGTAATATCGATATTTGTTTGTCCGTCTTGCAGATGCGTTGCGTGAAGAAAAGTCGTATAAAATATCAACTAGCATTCATCCAGTCTCAAGCTAATGACTATTTTCTCGGCTAATTTTAACCAACCAAAACTAATCTTCGTCAACGCATTATGTGTTCGCCGAGACAAAGCGACGCCTTCGCCATGCAAATATCGTTACATATTCATATTTCGCAAACATGTATCGTTGGAAGTGCGCATTGATATGCATGAACAATGGAACTATCTTTCGAAATTTGTATTCTTATTCAAGCTGATTGTGTTTGCTGCTCTAATAACATTTACACAAGCAAATATAGAGGGTACAAAGTGAACCTTAAGAGAGACATGCGTTTATTATGAGAAAGAATTGTGAGTCGGGTCATATTAGTAATGGGACGATTGCAATATTTTCCAGATTCCGAACTAAATTCCCGATTCCGATACAATTATCGATTTCTATTCCGATACTTTACAAATCTCTTAAATATTTAACTATAATGTATAATATTTTTTATGTATTTCGTAAAAACACATGTTACTTGTGCGGATATTTTCTCAAGCATAAAATACATGGGTGGAAGATGATCGATGGTCGTTAGTTTTGCTGGAAGTTTAAAATCAATACATATTTATAATTTTATCATTAATATCAACATATTTGTATTATTATTCGTCGGACTACTGTTCTTATCTTGAGTGTGATTTTCACAAGATTTCGGTCGATATAACCTCCGATCTTCATCTGAACAGCTGAAGAAGGTCGGAGGTTTTATCGACCGAAATGTTGTGAAAATCACACTAAAGATGAGAACAGTAGTCCGACGAATAATAATACATATAACTAATCTTCATCTAAAAAATTCAGAAACAGTAAAATATTTTGCTTTAAACAAAATTAAGACAATAAGACAATTAAAAGATTTTTTTTTGTAATCGGAATATAAGCAGAATCTTTCCGATTCCGATACTGATTCCGATACCCTCCAAAGTACCGATTTTACTCATTCTCGAATCTAATCCGATTAATGAATAAGTTTAAAATATGAATTCGCTGATAGAGATAAAAGTGACTGTGCTTCCTCGTTAATCTATATAAGTGTTAATCATTAGAGTAATATTTGTCCTGATCCATATCTCACGCAATATCTTAACATACGCTTATTCTAGGGCATGTAAATTTTAGCAGAACTCCTTCCTAAGCGGGAAATGTATTTCCCTATTTTCAAACGATAACAATGCGAAATATAACAGTTTTTTCTTTCCTTGGCAAGTCTAGAGTAAAATTATTCTGTGAGTTTAGTTTCTCATTCTTCCCTCATATTAAGTTGGTGCAAACCGTGATTTTTTTTTTTACATAGGCATCACCATTATTAAGGTCAAGAGGTCACTCGAGGATAAGGATTAAAGAGTGTACAGTAGAAATTGGACAAAATAGTATTCGTTAGTAATGGAAATTCGGTAAAGTTGTTAACTTATACGGAACGGCTCACCAAAAACTTCTTTACGTTAGACTTGAATACAACCATATTGTAGTCAGCTGGAAAGCAGGAAAACGGATGACAATTCTATAGGCGTGCATTTCTAAGAAAGAAGCTTTGTTCATGGAATCTACGTTTAAGTTTAGGCACAGATAAAGAGTGGGGGAAATTAGTAATAGTGTTTTCTGCTAGACGGGTGTTTCTTGCGAAAGTTTGGCGAGGGGGGACCATAGATTGAAGCTCAGTCGAGCACTTGCCATGGAAATAACGATAAAGCAGATAAAAACTCGAAACGCATCTTCTGTGAGAAAGAGGTTGCAGAGAAGAGAAAAGGACATCACCTACAAGGCTACAAGTCTATTTTGAACTCTATCAAGGCAGGATAAGTCCTTTCTAGCAGCTGCTGCCCAAATGTGGCAGCAGTACTCCATCCTTGGACGTACCTGGCTCTCATATGGATAGATAATTGCATCAGCAGTGAGATATATACTGGATCGATAGAAGGATCCCACCATTTTTCCAACGGCAACGGATTTAATGTATGTGTTTCATTTGAGATAAGGAGTAAAGCCCAGAAGCTTGTCAAAATATTTTGCTTCGTTTGTTTCTTTCACGATCAATAAAACTTGATAAGTCATGTATTTCTTTATAACCTCAATTATGGTTTAGATGATTAAACATATTTAATAGTGAATTTTAGTTTTAAAAAGTAATGATATTATATTTTAAGATTTTTTCGCGATAAAACCCTTTCATTATGAAGTTCAATTGTTAAACTACCACCGAAATATTTTGCATTTCATAGTTGATTATAATCTATAGTGACTGAAAGAAGTGTGTTTGTGACAACAAACAAAAAACATCCACTCTCTGAGACAGATGGCGGCATACTGAATGTAAGCAATGGGACATTACAATCTTGAGGTACCCGGTATCTACCCAGATACTGAACTCATACACTCAAGGCATATTTGAATCAATTTCCAGTTTGTTAATACCTTTTTAATCATTTATTTTAGACTGAACAAATTAATCGAACCATGTCATAAGGGGTTAATACCAACAACTGCAATGCTTCTTTTCGAAATGCAATATGTGTGATGTGATTAAGAAAAAAAAAAACAGGAGTTGTACGAGTACTTCGAAAGTGAAAAAGAATAATGAGAAATAGCAAAAGTGGGAAGATATGATGCACTCTCTTTGGTTCTGTCTACAAAAAAATGCAAACGTATTTACGACGTACTCCTTCTCCGCCATAATAGGAGTGTTGTACGAACACTCGTAATGTAACGGTAGCATGTAATTCGTTATAGGAGAATGCAAACAAATAATAAAACTATAAACCGTGAAACGAACTGTTGTTATTCATACGTTCTGCCAACAACATGTGCTTCTACTACAAAGAGAAACATAGACGGTGTTTACAAAGTTCTGCCAAATCCTTAATGCCATCACATGGAAACACGGATTACCATCACTGCTAATTGACGATACATTGTAATATACGCTGGTTTTATTTGTTTACGTGCCACAAATTAATCATGTATGTTACATTATAAATGACTCATCGCGATTTTAATCTTATTTTCATAAGTATTGCTTGTTTATAACTTTTCTAACATATGTGTAAATAACAACAATAGAGGAGATAGTGTTTGAAATCGATCAATCAGATTTAATATTCAATATGACAGGTATTAGATATTTCACGACGCTAGCAATGACAAAGTTTGTTAAAGTAGACTCAGATTATCGTTTGGAAAATTAGATTGTGTTACAAGGACAAATAATGTTTATACATTTCAAAATGTAGTGGAGATCTAAAGAACAATAAACAAAAAAAAAGCCAAATTCATAAACAATTTTACAACTTAGGTATAAACAATAAATTTGGCCAGGGAAAACGTGACTGAGAAGTCACCTGTTAGATCTTTGTGTAGTGGAATAACGTAAGTACAAAGGATTAGTTTTAATATATACAGACACGTTAGTTCAAAGAGAAGAGTTGAAGAGGAGACGTCAGATAATCCAGACGGGACTTAGAAGTTGTGAGAAGAGTTAGTCACACACACAGAGAGACTTTCACTTTTATAGATATATAGATAGATAAATTGATATTTATGTAATATAATGAATAAGTAGATACTTTAAATATCCACAATAGAATATATACATTGAGAGCATTGCCAAGGCTGCTGCAAGGAAATTTGGCTCCCTCTACCGTGCTAGAAAACTACTTACGCCTGACAGTATCCTATACCTCTATAAGGCCACCATTCGCCCATGTATGGAGTACTGTTGTCACATCTGGGCTGGTGCATCTGCTGCTGGTCTCTCGCTCCTGGACAGGGTTCAAAAGAGATTCATCAACCTGATAGGTCCTGAACTGTCATCTAGGCTTCAGCCTCTGTTCCATCGACGAGATGTTGCATCCCTCTGCCTGTTTTACAAATACTTTAATGGTGAATGCTCTGACGTTCTGCAAACACTTGTACCTCCCCGACGTAACTACCCCCGACAAACCCGACAAGCTACTAAGTCTAATCGCTTTACAGTAGAGATCCCTAGGTGCAAGAAAGCCTTTTACTCCAATAGTTTCTTCCCCAGAACTGCGGGTCTTTGGAACTCCCTTCCGGAATTCTGCCTTCCCAACTGCACTGATATGCAGAAGTTCAAGTGTAATGTTAACAAACATCTTTCTACTTATCTCCCTTCATAATGACCCCGCTAATTAAGTCCCTGATAGTAGACCACTGCTTCAAAGTGGCACTGTGCCTTGTTTGAGGTGAAAATTGAATAATAAAAAAAAACACTAACGTACTGTACTTACAATAACCCTTATCCCTGAGTTGCTTCCGGGCCTTGATAAGTAGTGATCACCTTGTAAAAAACAAAGAGATAGCAAAAAAATCACCAAGATAGTCACTCTTCGGAAGTGACGCAAAGAAGAAAGAAGAAAATGTGGTCGGTGCCTTTTGATTCAGCAGATGCCGTTTTCTTTGTGAGTCCTTGAACTCACTCAACATTTTATTTTCCTTTCGGTTCCAACTCCTGCAGTGTGTTCCAAGATAGTTAAAATGTGAACAGAACGTTGTAATCCACAAAGATTTCCGACCGGAACAAGAAAATAAATGGTGTATATAAATATAACTATTGTGTCATGTCGTCTTTGAATAGACATGCATTTGTTTATTTGTCGGTTAAAATTAACTGTTTTACATGTACTGCCAAAAAACTGTTAAACATACCATCATTGTCCAACATCTTAAACGTACAGACGGTCTATTACATTAACTGCTACGATATACACTCCCTTCATCACTCATCAAAAAACTCGTGCCCTTGTCATGATGTGCACACAATTGTTTGTACAAGTAATTGTTTTCCTCCCTCTGTAAATATATTGTCAATACGTCCACGTCATCGTTTTGTGTCAACATCACAACAGAAAGTAGTAGATATATAAGATTTGATCTGCCACCGACAACGTAATTTCTGCATAATTTCATACAAACATTATGCACATACAGAATATACACGCGCTTACACAACGCATTCGTTAAGTACTCACCCCCGTTACGTAACAAGAGTATTTTATCGACATTTTTTCTAAACACGACCCTATCGTCGGATTTTGGTATATCGTTTTCCTTTCATTTTCTTATAATTTGCTTTAGGCTAAGTACGGAGCATCCTAGCGAGTGACCTGCATTAACCTACGATCTCATACCAAGTGATATTTTAAATATTCTAACCACTTCTTTTGCAACTACATTAATTCACCGGGTATACGTGTAAAGTAGTTTTTGAAATTATTTTTAATTGCGTCAGATTGTTCCTATAATTACTGGAAAGATGACGATCTTCCTCAGATTCTAGTTTCTTTTTATGTCGTATATAAATAAGATTTTTTGTGGAAATGCGATTTTAACTGAAACGTAAAGAGACTTGCCAATGAAAACTGCTCCAAACAGAAATGCTTAGACGCATGGAAAACGGGATACATTAAATCAAATCTAGAATACAGTTAGTCAATTGTGTCTAACTTGTTAAAAAAAAAAAAGATCAATTAGAAAATGAGACGCCGATATATATATAATTTCTTTTTTCATTATCGCAATTATTTATTCAATCACTCTCCCATGCGCCCTCGTATCTCTATTAAGCGGCTCAGTCGGACGACCTCTCACGCTTATGTTAAAACTATTACTAGAAGCGTTGAAACCATAGATTGAAGGGGGCATTTTATTTGAGACACATACAGACGTATGCAATTAGTCTTTTTTTTCTGTCAGTTGATCTGTCACACCTAATTTGAAAATATCAGTTTAATTAATAGACGCTTATATTGAATGGACGCATCTCGTTTCATATACGTCTAGGTATATATCTTCAGTATGTCACGCTTAGTTTAAAGATAGGATATATATATATATATATATATATATATATATATATATAATTTTTGTTAGTCTGCTATGTTGAGATTTGATTTAACATATTTCTTAGTCTCTTCACTAAAAACAAAGCGTAGTACCTGTTTTGATACCACACGTAGTATATTCAATTCTTACCCAAGGAAGTTAAAATCCCTTTAAACTGTGCCAATACAGTGTTTCCCATTTAATGAAACTGAATTCTGTTTATATTAACAAATTGTCCGTGTGTTTAACTTTGCCCTCATGGAAAGGCAAGTAAATAAAAACTACTGCATTCTACACTCACTCCAAATTGGTTGAACCGGTTTCTTCTGAAGGAGGAAGTTCCGTGGGGTATGGAATTTAGAAACGGTCCCATGTCGCATGTATATCCCCGTTAGGGGAAATTACGACGTTAGGTTTTTGCAACACTTTCATGAGGGTGTCGACGTCCTCCTACATACAGCGCCTGGTATTCCTAACTGTTACCCATCTGACACTGACAAAACTCAACGTTGCTTAACGCCTGTCGTCCAACAAAAAACCGTGCATCAACGTGATCATGTACAAAGCAAGTAAATTTGTTTCGTGTTTCACGCTTAAGTGTAAAATATAATTTTCGACAACCTGCCACGCTTATGTTTCATAAGCAATGAATATTAGCCTTAATTTTAAAATATCACTTTGTCGATCTGTCATTCTTATGTTTGAAATAGCAATCAGTTTCTTCTGTTACGCTCAAGTTTGAAATATATATTCCAAATAGCATTTTGTTTGTCTGTCGTTAATAAAATTTGACATAATTTTCATCAAGCTGTGATACTCAGTTTGAAATAGCAATTTTTTCATGTAAAAAAAGGGGGGTTTAATTGCAAACCGCCCAAGTCAAACGGACGCATCTTATGAATACCAATGCTTTTCTCCTCATCTTTCGTAATGCTTGGTCAGCTGGAATGACTTTACTCAAAGTTAATGATTTTTTTCTAATTATCCAGACATCAAATTGCGATTTGCGTTCATTTTTTTTTGTTTTGTTTTTGGCGGTTCGACGATTCTTTAATTTACTTCGATTTTTCATTCGTACAAATTGTATTCGTTTTATCCGCATCGTTGAACGGAGATAAAGTTTTAGAGTTAAACTTTTCCAACAAATCTGCTTGCAAAATCTTGACGTCAAAACTAGTAGAAGTGATAGTAAACGTAGTACTTGATAGTTGTAAACTATACAACTGCTGCTGCTTACATGCGATGGGGTCCAAAATTCGAGCCTCGCTTTCAGTGTCGAAAAAGTTAGGCCACTTGATACTCGCCCGATGGTGTCGCAGCAAATAACGTATCATTGAAACCTTTGAATAGTCATGGCTATAAATGACATCAGCAAATTAATTTATTTTACGAAATGTGTTTATCTATAAAAAATAAAACACTAGCTCTGTGTATGTACGTGTGTGACTATGTGTAGATATTTAATTGAAATTAACAGAAAATAGTAATCATACGCCAATGGTTTACTAGCAGGTCGCCCGGTATTGCCTGGTTGTAAAATACGCATAAATATAATATGTTGATTAATGCAGCTTTCGTATTTATTATTACTTTTATTGGACCCCCCCAAAAAAAAGTAAAAAAAAAAAAAAAAAAAAAAATGGCGCATGCGCCACTACTGAGAATCGAAACAAAAAACGCTTAGCTTACAATATATTTTTTTCTTTGACGTTAATGCCCGAGCTATGAAGACATGTCTGCTGCGAGGCTAAAAATAAAAAACATGAACTAATAGCTCTTGCGTTACGTATGGATATTCGTAATGCCATCGTTTGACCTTTACCTGTCAAATACCGGCCCTGTCGGTGGGGCATTAGAATACGCCGACTGCCTCCCCGCAGAGGGTAAAAGTCCCTCAATGGGGGTCCTGGATATGACCTAAAACTATATCCAATGGTGAGGCCCCAGCTTGTGGGCTTTGGGGAGTGTGGAGCCACCCTTTAACTACCATTGCTCCCAGGTCCACTCTGACCTGGAGTGGTAGTACCTGTTTGGGTCCCAACTATGGGTTAAATAGAAACCGACGTGAAAACAATAAATATATTCTATTAAAAATCATTTTTCTTCAAAATCTTTGGATTCGGCATTAAATAACTCGAAAAGGCTTGATATGCCGTAAAACAAAACAACCACACAACCGACCTGTCAAATACCATATATTTTAATTTTCGCAGTTTCGCACCGATTTTCCCCGGCTAAAATCCAAATGTAAAGTTACGCATGGGTACGAATACCCTATATATTAAGTTTTATCTCTGTAGACCAAAAACGGATGATAGCGGAGTTTGGTAGGTAAGATGTTTTAAACAGATATATATATATATATATATATATATGCATACCTATATATATATATATATATATATATATATATATATATATATATATATATATATATATAAAATGGGTTAATAAATTCCAACGAAAAAAAAAGATGTATATTTAAATATGGGAGTAGTCTGTGTGACATTTGAAAATAATTTCTGACGAGGACGCATCACAGACCGTCTGAAACGCGCGTAAACGATTTCAATGACTTAAAAACATTATTACAATGGTCCAAACATAATCCTCAATGAAAAACCAAGACACGGAATAATAAAATAATGTTAAAAAATACACATTGTTGGTGACTACTCCCTTATTTAAATATATATATATATATATATATATATATATATATATATATATATATATATATATATATAAAAGCTTTGTGTTTACTATAACATTTACGCAAATATTGCACAAGTATAAATCATGTGGATTATCTGTATTAATATAATTGCACGTAATAGGAAACTAAAGATAATAATCCAATAACAAAATGGAAAAAAAAACTAATAGGGAATTAATTAAAATGAATGTTTAAAAAAAATATGCAAATTATCTAGATCTTTTGCGGATTAACGCAATTCCACGAGCCATATATATATATATATATATATATATATATATATATATATATACATATGTATTTTATTTTAAATAAATAGGAAAAAAGTTTTTATATGAATATAAAATACACACACACACACATATATATATATATATATATATATATATATATATATATATATATATATATATATATATATATATACTAGCAGTTTTGCCCGGCCTCGCTCGGTCTCTTTGTACTGTTCATAACGTTATGTGCATATGTATATATTAAAAAGTGTGAATATGTAAAGTAATGCCTTTCTGTATAATAGTCTTCCTTTACTACAATAGAGAAAATACAGACATTTTCACTTTTATAGATATACTAGCATGGGTGCCCGACGTTGCCCGGGTATTTGGAAATGTATGTTGAGCAAAAAAAAAAAAAAAAGTGGTCAATTTTTTAAATTTTGACCCCTATTATAACCCCTTAAAATGTATTGTTTTGGGCTCAAATTAAGTTATTAAGTTAGATCCATGTCCAATGAACCTTTATTTAAAATTTCAAGTGTTTAGACCGAAAATTGTAAGAGAAATTTGGTAGAGTTATCAAAGGTCAAATCGTTTAACCCTTAATTGCCAAATTTCTGGCCGAAAACCGATCACATCGATTTTCCCAAATCACAGTACCCAGTATATCAAAGTTCGAGTCTGTAGACTTTAAATTGACAGAGTTATTGCGTAGGGAAATGTACACACACAGACACACATATACACAGATACAGACACAGACAGACGCTTACACTTTTTTATATATATATATATATATATATATATATATATATATATATACATATATATATAAGAGTACAAATGACGAGTAAAATCTTTGTTTGAATGAATAAACCGTACACGAAACATCAAGTTGAAATGTACAATGTTCATTTCAACTTGTCGACATTTCTATTAGCTTGATGCGTAAACTATAGCTAAACGATCTCAGCCGTAGTGGTAAGACACGCTCGTCATTGTAATACCACACATTTCGCACATCAGCTCCACCTATTCCAACAATTCGGACATTTTGTGATCGAGTGAGTCGCCATGAAATTCGGGAATTAGCCGCATATATAATGCTTTTCCTACATCTCTCGCGTTTTCTTCTGGTTTTTCCTCACCGGTAGCAGAGAGAGCACACCTTTTGTTTCTTTGAAGTGTGATTGCTTCCAGCATTAGTATTACAGATTAGAATGTGCGAGATTTTGCTGCTTGTCAAGTTTATCGGAGCTATGCTAGTGCAACGAGTTCGGTAGATCACGTTCCATAGAATGATGGACGACTGTCAAGAATAATCTGACATCAATCTATCCATACATTTAAACGCAGAGAAAAGCACACAGCGATCGGGAAGAGAGTTTTCCTGGATGTTGAAAAGAGTTGCGCTCATTCTTGTTCTAATAACAAGCGTCACTATCGGTGTGAAAGTAATCACACGATAATAATACTGAATTACCCGAAAATGGCGATGTAATGATATGACCTCTGATATAAAACATTGAATGCATGACAGTTGCCATGAAAACATTGCCAATGTACCATCATAAAATTCCAATATAATTTTCGATAAAACTAATGATTATTTTTTATCACCAGAAAGCAAAAAAGGGATGTTATTCACCAACAATCATTATAACTACAAACAAATACACGTGGAAGTTTGAACAACTGAAATACACCAGATGACAAAACATTTGAAAGCAATGAAAATTATCTCTCTCTCTCTCTCTCTCTCTCTCTCTCTCTCTCTCTCTATATATATATATATATATATATATATATATATATACATATATGTAAGTGAAAGTGTCTGTGTGTGTCTGTGTGTCGGTGTACATTTACCTGCGCAATAACTCTGTCAAATTTTAAGCTTACAGATTCGAAATTTGATATACAGGTTACTGAGATTTGGGAAAATCTATGTGATTGGTTTTCGGACAGGAATTTGGCGATTAAGTGGTCAAAGTTCAACGCTTTGACCTTTGAGAACTTTGCCAAACTCCTCCTACAATTTTGGGTCTAAACACGTGAAATTTTATATATAGATTCCTTGGACACGAATCTAACTTAATAACTTTATTTGAGCCCTAAACAATATATATTATGAGGTAATAATAGTGGTCAAAGTAAAAAAAATTTACCGGTTTTTTTTTTGCTCAGCATACACCTATAAAACACCCGGGCAACGCCGGGCACCCATGCTAGGATATTAAAATGACAAAAAGTGTGTGAAAAAAAAACATTGCATAACTAAAGTTATGGACTTAGACATTTCTAATTGAGATGCCTTTAGCTTTAGTTGTAAACAAAAACATTTCCGTTAGAGAACTGCCGTGATTTTCACTGTTTTGAGCAATTAATGAGATCAGGTAAGGGTACGACATTTTGATCCAAATTCGTTTTGAAAATGCGAGGGCTCAAATCCAACATGTTTATAATCCAATCAACAATATTTAATTTTAATTAAATCAAAGTGTCTGATAATTTATGTTTTAGTTTGTTTTGTTGGAGTTTAAAAACTTTTATTATAATTCAATGAAATAATGTTTTATGTATGACCGTGTCACTAAAAAAATCCGATTTTCTACGTTTTTAAAAGCTTTTTTCACACATTAACCTATTTATTTATCAGTGATACTTTAAGTATACCACCCTTTCCATCATATATATATATATATATATGTATATATACATACATATATATATATATATATATATATATATATATATATATATATGAAATAAAAACACAATTGAAATTTTTCAGAGTTTGTAAACATGCCAATATTCATTTTTTTTATGTTTATGATTTCCTTTTCTTCTGATAATTTTTGAGCGGAATAAATTCAAGAATTCACATACTTATAAAAATAAACGGTAAAATGGTCAACATTTTGAAATTTACGTATTAGACGTTTGTACTTTGAATTAGACGTTTTGTCATTTATTTGTATATGCTCTGTAGTTACATCGAGCTTCATAAATTAAATTATTAGTATAAAGAAAAGATGAAATATTATTGAATTAGCATATATGCAATACATATATATATGTGTGTGTGTGTGTGTGTGTGTGTATGTGTGTGTGTGTGTGTTAGAAAATAATAATACAGAATATCTGATGAAGCAGATCGGATGATTTGTCTGTGTCTGCCAAAACAAACTCTAATTCTCTGTATTTACTGAGGGTAAAAAATAAAAAACAAAGATTGCATTTAGCTCTACCTGAGTATTGCGCACTTTTGACCCTTTTTACCACCCTACATTGGATTTTACCTTAGATTATATATATATATATATATGTGTGTGTGTGTGTGTGTGTGTGTGTGTGTGTGTGTGTGTGTGTGTGTGTGTGTGTAAGCAAACTTTGTGTGAATTCCATCTATTCACTTTGGATATTTGCCACCAGGTGTTGATTGATTAAAAGTGTGTTATTTCCTTGTTATTTTAATTCATTGTAAGAAAATCTCGTGCCGTGATGTCCCTAAAGCACACCGGACAAGACCTGTTGACACTAGGAAACACAGTCGATTGTTAGCTTTAGTTTAAACTAAGCACGTTTTATTCGCAGCGATCATTAAAGAGCGTGACATTTTTGTTGGGTTTTAACGTTCGAAAGAATGTCCCGCTCACTGGATTGCCCCATTGATTATTCTGTAACACGCGGAAGTTATTTCTTTGTAATGTAGCATGCCGAATATCAACTAGCCCATCACGTTCTTTTTTGAATAAGATTTTGTTTTGAAAATCGAAGAATGGGTTGACAGGTAAGTATAAATCAATCCGTACAACAAAGTGTTTTCTTCTTTTTTGACGTAGACTTAATAAAATTTCAACAATTTTTTTTTTATAATAATTTAATTTTGCTGCGTGCAGATAAACAACATATTAATCTCTAACAATGATCAAAATTGACATTGCATGAAGCGTTCTTCTAGTTCATTAAAGAAATCCAATATTGTTAGGCATGAGTAAATTTACAAAAATTCAAACGATCCTTATGAACCTGGCAGGGAGAATCAACGTTGCCCGGGATTGAATGACGATCAACAAATGTTTCACCTTACCATATTTTATTGTCATCGAAATCAGTAAAGTCATCCATTTTTCAATCAAATCGATTAGTTTCTATAGTTTCATTAGTCTACTATACATACAACTCTACATCGCATCGCAGAGAACTTTCTATTGATTTTATAAAATTATTTTATATAATGGCTTTAATAAAAGGTTAATATGCAAAACGTTAACTATTATGCTTTAATTGTGTTCTAAATAGACACATTCATTTTTTATGCGCCCTTGCTATATCAAAGAACTTACTACTGAGTTTATATACCAGGCTTTTCTACTTGCGTCGCACTACTGGATTGAATTAAAGTTTAAAATACAAATATCAAGTATCATGGTTCAATTGTGTTTTAACCAGAGACATTCATTTCCAACGTGCGCCTGTCATATCAATGAACCTACTGTTAATTTTACACGCTGTGCCTTTCTGTTTGTGCAATGATAAATACAGTTGTGATGTTATGTTGTATTAGGGTATCGGCTAAGGTAAGAATAGGACTATTCTTTCTTTTATCCGATTTTACGATTATCAGTTTTCGAATACTTATAGGAGTCAATCCGATACAAAACCTATCTAAGAACTCTCTCAGACACATGAAGTAGAGTTGTGTGAAATTAAAAAAAAATTGGCCCAGTAATTTTGGAGTGTATAGGTACAAAGACACACACAAACACAGACATACAAAAATTATTTTTATATATGGATATGTAAGCGAATATAATATATAACTTATTACTTCAAGCTATACACCACATACACACACATACACACATACACACACACACACACACACACACACATATATATATATATATATATATAAATATATACACGTACATATTATCTCTCTTTTTTTTTCATTTTTCTTAAACTTTTTCTTCTAGGGGATGGGACATCCAACCAGATGTCTGACATTTACTCCTATTTTAGTGAGTCCATAGTATCAGTGTTCGTATTAAGGAATAAGTAAGCGTACATTATGATCCCAATAATGAATCCCATAAGCTACTAGAACAAGAACAATCTACAATTATATATTAAATAAAAGGTGTGGCTCAGAATTCCGAATTGATTCCCGAGTCCAACAGATATATTCCTAGGTTCGACAAAACACAACTGAAGAATGTTGGAGTTTACATCGACCGATTCGTTGCGGGAATAACATTGACGATCAGAACAGTATTCCAAATAATCTAAATAATACAAAATGTCCGAAAACTCATTTAAATGAGCAAAACATTTTAAAGTCTTTATTTAAACGTCTAAAAGCCGGCCTTATTTAAGAGATGTATTTAAAAATATCCTGATTTACTCAGCGAAAAAAAAAATCAGTAAACTGATCGACTATCAGAGATAAAAAAAGCGAAAAGAAAGATACATGAAAGAGAGTCAAAATATATTACTCTTTTTCACGATAGAAAAAAAAAGAGAAAAATTGTTATTGTAAACAAAACAAAAAAAGAAAGGGAGATAAATCTAATTAAACTTTATTTAACTTCACACTTATCTTTGCATGATCACGTGTGTGCAATGCCACAAGAAATAATGGCGGCCGCAGCAGTTACTAACACACAGAAATCACTTAAACGATTAACCTTTTTTTATTTGCTTCTTGCAGACACTTTAGAGACGAATAGCCACTATTAGGTGACAAATTGAAAAACTTGAAGTAATCCTTAACACAATGGAACAACGTCGGTTTGAGATATTTAGCGTCAAATTGACATCATTCTTAAGGAATTAACGGTATTTTTCCCGGCGTCTAATTGCCCCATTAAGACAGAATCGTCTCTTTTGATGCGCGATGTCGTTTCTTTTAATGAGGCGCTTATGGTTTTCCGATGGCAACCATACACTTTCTTAACTTGTTTAAATCACCATTTATCTAATGAAATAATAGTTTATCTGTTGTGATGGTTTTGTTGCATATACTTAGTTGTAACTTACGTTAAAACTTCCCACTCAGTTGAAGGTCAGTTTTGATTGCTTATTCTTTTACTCTTGTTTCCCCCCAAAACAAGGCACATTGATATTGAAACGTATTTGGGATCGAGTCTAAGAGAACGAAAGTTCTGTTCACATTACAATTAAACCATAGAGATTTAGTATTGTCGAGGAAGAATAAAACAGAGAGGGAATTCCAAAGTCTAGCAGTCCGAGGAAGAAATCTATGAAAGAAAAAGGCCTTCCGGCGTTTACCGACCTCAACAGTGAAGGGGTGGAATGTTGCTGCTTGTCGGGTACATCTGGAGGGAGCAAGTACTGTGAGTTCATCAGAACACATTCTATTAAAATACTTGTAAAATAGGCACAGATAGCGAATATATTGGCGATGCGGCAGAGATTGGTTCCTGATCGACAACCACCAGATTTGAGACTCTTTTCTTGGGCTCCATATGAGAGTGAAAGACTAGTAGGAAACGCACGAGCCCAAATGTGACAATAATACAGGCATCACAATTGTATTTGAGAAGTTTTCTAATCTCCCAAGCAGAAGTGTAAAACATATAAAATCAATTGTAGTTTTTTTGGCAAGACAGGAACGCGTCCTTGATAAATATTTCTGTTGAGAGCACAATTGAATCATAACGCTTAACTTTTATATTTTAATCTTTAATTCAAGCCACTACATAATATATATATATGTATCTATATATATGCATGTATATATATATATATCCATATATATATGTATATATATGTATATATAGGAAATTTATTACTGTGAGTCCAGAATGAGTTTACATATTGTTTCAGCTAGAGGAAGATCCTCAAAGAGAGGAAATATCTAACTAGCATCGTCAGAATTCATAGATGTCCATCTATGAATTCTGACGATGCTAGTTGGATATTTCCTCTCTTTGAGGATTTTCCTCTAGCTGAAACAATATGTAAACTCATTCTGGACTCACAGTAATAAATTTCTTATATACTGCTCTGACTCCACATTGAGCACTCTAGTCCGGTTTTTTCACAACTAGTAAATAAATATATATATATATATATATATATATGTATATATACATATACTTATATATATGTATATATATATGCACACACATATATACACACACACACTATATATATATATATATATATATATATATATATATATATATATATACAGTCTTTAAAGTTTTTAACATTTGAAACCATACAAAAAATTACTTTTTATCATTCGTTAAAAAAAAAACAAAAAAAAAACATCTAGTCAGTAAGTCATTTAATCACCTGCAATCACTGCATCAACTCTCTCGAATTTACTATAATACCAATTTTTTTTATTTTATTTTTTTTATTTTTCAAGGGATCATCAGTTGTTTACCATGAAACACTGTTTCGGGGATTTAAAAACAAAACAGTATATTACATCATGGCTCCCCAGCAGTGTTGATCAAACACCACCACCCTTAATTTTAGGAAGAAGACATGTTAAAAAAATTTGATCCAATTTCCTATTCTTAATTGCAATTATAACCTTTTCATAGTATAAAAATGAATTTCTTACCTGTGCGATTCATCAATTTTAAAAAATGAATTTCTTACCTCTTATATATATATAATCAGCAGGAATTTCTTTGCGGTCTAATGTAAACAAGAAGGTATTGTAGAGTAAGCCATAGTGTGAAAGGTAAGTATTAAGGGATTAAAGAGAATAATGAAATAGTCTATAACTGGAGACTTATCAAGTAATAATAAGTAATACGCAGCTTAAATATATATTAAAGAAATTATTGACAATACCAAATATATACTAGTGTATATAAATTTATATGTATATATTTATATAAATGTGGATGACAATATAAATATAAATATACCTGCATGGGTGCCTGGCGTTGCCCGGGTATTTAGAGATGTATGTCGAGCAAAAACAAAACGGTCAATTTTTTTTTAACTTTGACCCCTATTATGACCCCTTAAAATTTATTGTTTTGGGCTCAAATCAAGTTATTCAATTAGATCCATGTCCAAGTAACCTATATCTAAAATTTCAAGTGTTTAGACCAAAAATTGTCGGAAGATTTTTATAGAGTTATCAAAGGTCAAATCGTTTAACTTTGACCACTTAATCGCCAAATTTATGGCCGAAAACCGGTCACTTCGATTTTCCCAAACTCAGTACTCAGTATATCAAATTTCGAGTCTGTAGACTTAAAATTGACAGAGTTATTGCGTAGGGAAATGTACAAACACAGACAGACTCACAGACAGACACACAGATACGTTCACTTTTATAGATATACTAGCATGAGTGCCTGGCGTTGCCCGGGTGTTTGGAGGTGTATGCTGAGCAAAAAAAAAAAAAACGGTAAATTTTTTTAACTTTGACCCCTATTTTGACCCCTTAAAAGTTATTGATTTGGGCAGTTATTCAGTTAGATACACGTAATAGAAACCTATGTCTAAAATTTCAAGTGTTTAGACCCAAAATTGTCGGAGGAGTTTGGTAGAGTTCTCAAAGGTCTAATCGTTGAACTCTGACTCCTTAACAGTCAAATTTTTCGCCGAAAACCGATCGCATAGATTTTCCCAAATCTCAGTACACTGTATATCAAACTAGCATTTAAGCCCGGCGTTGCCCGGGTGTTTGGATTTGTATGTTGAGCAAAAAAAAAGGTGGTAGTAGGAAGGCAGGCTCAACCCCGTACCGCAAAGGAGGAAAAGAACAGGGCAAAACCTAACGTTAATGCTGTTACGTCCACCGCCAAACCGGAAGCGACATTTTTTAAATTAAGGCTAGACAATCTAAAGGAGAGGATAATTTTCAAAAATATCGGCGAAAAAAGTGACATATCCCTGTAGAAAAGGTCCTAGTTGAAGGGAAAGATATTAATGTTTTTAGCCAAATTTTCAATATTTGTCGTATGAAAGGTCGAACTTTAAAACGATACTGATCTTGGTAAAATCCGTCGCCTCTATAAGTTTAAGGCAGAAATGCAAACATACATACATACGTTTAACTAAATATGTTCGACGCAAACTGATGAAAAAGTTGCCCTATCTCTGAATAACCTTTATGTAAAATTTCAAATATTTAGACCGGAAATTGTCTGAGTACTTTGGAAGAGACCGCAGAGGTAAACATTTTTTTAACTTTGACCCCTATTATAACCCTTAACATTTATTGTTTTGGGTTCAAATCAAGTTATTAAGTTAGATCCATGTCCAAGGAACCTATATCTAAAATTTCAAGCGTGTATACCCAAAATTGTCGGAGGAGATTGGTAAAGTTCTCAAAGGTCAAATCGTTGAACTTTGACTACTTAATCGCCATATTTTTGGCCAAAAACCGATCACATCGATTTTCCCAAATTGCAGTACAATGCATATCAAATTTCGAGTCTGTAGACTAAAATTTGACACAGTTATTGCGTAGGGAAATGTACACAGACACACACACACACACAGATACGTTCACTTTTATATATATATATATATATATATAGATAGATCTATAAGAACAAGTAGTTAATAAAACATGTAAAAAAACACTTTAAAAAAGAGTTAAAACGTATTTAATTTTAAAAAGGAAACACTAAATAAGTGGATAGTCCTTACTCCGCGGAGTTTCCAACAATTACTTTCCTTCTCATCAGAGGGTAGGATTTAGCAAAATGCGGGATCGGATTTTGCTTGCAAAAGTATTTAATAAAACTACAAATAAGTCATAGATTTTACTTGATAACAAAAAGTGGAGTAGAGGGAATAGGATGAATAAAAAAGTGATTTCACGTGAATGGATATATATATATATATATATATATATATATATATATATATATATATATATATATATATATATATATATGAATGAAACGCCCTACGAATGCAATGATAATATTTTTAAGTGTCTAGATACATAATTAACGATAAGTAAAGAGAAGTAATAAAAAGAAGAAAAAACTGAAAAATTTAAATTGTCGATTTTTTCATATTGTAATTGTAATAACCCTGTTTGAATGTTGTAAATACCTCTAATTGGACATACTTTAAACAAGTTACTACGTATCCCTAAACGTATATTTCTAGAAATAGCCACTAGTTTAAAGCCAAGCAGACTAATAACCGCCTGAAGACGACTGTGGTTCAGTAGAAATCATTAGCAGAAACAATGCTACAATATATACCATAGGGATCCTACAAAGAAACATTTTATAATACCACGAACAGATTAATATGGAAATTAAAAAAATAATTTTTTAATGTCGTTAAACAGAAACTCTTCGTGCTTCCCAACAATATATGTTTAAATAAAAACTTTCTGCCTAAATGTACACGATATATATATATATATATATATATATATATATATATATATATGAAGCTGAATGCATGTGTGTGTGTGTGTGTGTGTGTGTGGTCATGAATAGGCTCCTATATGGTTGACTATTTAAAAAAAAAACTGATTACATATAATGATAGAAGATGTATCGAGACACAGGAATGGGTATGTTTGATCTGGCAGAACGGTGATTCCTTAAAATTGTGGGGTCCGCGTTCGCACCTGGTCCACAAAGTATGGAAATAAAAAAAAAAAACATTTACAAGTATTTTTGATATAGATGCACATAATAATACTTTGATAAGTATATTTTAACTTAAATAGGGATGGTATAATAAAATTGTGAGGTCTGCGTTCGCGCCTGGCCTCCATAGAATGGAAATAGGCACAAACTTGTATAAAGACTTTTCATATCTATCTGCGTAAGTATACTTTGATAATTATGTTTTAGTGTGAAGAAATATGGTATAATAAAATTATGGGGTGTTCGTTCGTGTCTTACATCCATAAAATGGAAATATGTCACAGAGTTTAACAAGTTTTTTTTTAATATACATCCACAGAATATTGTGATAAGGGGTTTCAGCGTGAACAGGGATGGTATAATAAATTATGGGGGTTATCTATTTTATTTTTACTTTCATCATATTTTGCTTTGGTTTTGATACCTCAGATTCGAAACTATCTCTTTACAACCCTTCCTTTTCATAACCTATCATACTTTCATAAATTGTTTTTGAACCCAGTCAACGACGGGTACGTTTGCTAGTATATATATATATATATATATACTAGCAAAAGTACCCGTCGTTGACTGAGTTCAAAACAGCCTACAGAATATATATAAATAAATATATATATATATATATATATACACATATATATATATATATATATATATATATATATATATATATATAACATTAAATGATATAGTAGATATAAAGCTAATATCTATGCATAACCCTCTTTATCATTATTTTATTTTGTTTTTCAGTTATTATTACTTATTAATTTATGGTATTATTATCTATTATTTTTATTTATTATCATAACTTCTTCGTTATTTTATTCCCTTATTCTCATTTCATTTCTTTATTTCATTAAGCCAGATTTTTTTCTATACTCGGATTTTGTGTAAAATAGGTCATTCTAGTAAGAAGCATTTAGCTTCAAAATGCCATGACTTAAAGAGGTCTTCCGCTTAAATTTCCAATTAACGTTTTCTTTATTGTTCTTATGAAAAAGTAAAGATTTCTGTAACTTTTATTCCTCAACTTTAGTTTAATATTGTTTTTTTTTTCTGCTGCCTTTGACAATGTTGAGCTTTAATTATCTTGTTAAGTTTTTCTTCAAGATTTACTCTTTGGTTACACACGAAACAGTCCTGCTTATGGTTGACTATAATGCTCTCTATCTTGGTTTGAGCATATTGGGAAGTGATAGATAAATTACCATTAGCATATTAAGCGATGCTCTTTGTGTAAACAAATTAGCTTAGGTATTCGGACAATGTCATGACATTATAAATTTACTGCCCGCATAGGAGCAGACGAATAGAACAATGGTTAGGCAGTCGAGTTTCGATCCTTCCAGAGCTAGTTGGTTTTCTAGCCGCACTGATGATCTGTGATACAGCGAAACAGTACTGCATGTGGATGACTATATATATATATATGTGTGTGTGTGTGTGTGTGTGTGTGTGTGTGTGTGTTTCTGTGTTGTTTAATACACGTCACCCTTTTATAAGTATCATGATGGTTATTTTGATTTCTCTGTCTTTCCAGTCAAAGCATGTGGTCTGAACCGGATAAAACAAAATGTTTCATCTGTTTTCGATATCCGCTGGGCGAAAGTCAAAGATTGTTATCGGCGGAATTTGCCTTAAGAGCCTGAAGACATTGATGGACATCGCAGATGACAGGCTGTCTGAAAAATTCGAAAGGTGATAACAGTGTCACGTTTGTCGCATAAATAGCCAATATTTAAACGACAAGCGAGAGTTTTCACTTATAAAGCCGCAAGTTTCATTATCGAAAGAGATTAGACGTTTGATTAACAGACGGATATAGCGTCCACGAATAACCACTTTGAAAGTGATAAAAGTTTCCAATATGTATATATATATATATATATATATATATAATTATCAATATCTATCTATCTATCTCTATATATGTGTGTGTATGTATATATATATTTGTGTGTATATATATGCACACAATATATATATACACAAAATATATATATACACACGAGATATCTATACATATATTATACATAATTATATATATATATTTAATTATAAATATATATGTATATATATATATATATATATATATATATATATATATATATATATATATATATATACATATATAATTATAAAACATCCGGTTTCCGACTTCCGGTTACGTATGCGTACATTTCGCGTTTAAATTATCCAAATAAACAATTGTTAATACTTTCCGCATTTTTTTTACATCGTTTTATTATTTCCGTATTACGTTTAAGTTATTTTAACGCAATTCTCTTACAAATGAATCTACTTTAACCCGTTGACCATCATAAGAGAATTTTACCACGGCGATTTACCCACCGCCTTCCTTTTTCTTTTTAATTTATTCTCCATTTTTTAATACACTTTTCTTAAAAAAACATTCATACATTTTCTTCTACACTACCAGCACAAATAAATAACTCCGAAAATATGTTTTTTTTTAATTTACGTTACAAATAAAGAATCAACGCGATAATAATTCACGTTGTACGTTTTCAGCGTCACAATTGTTGTTTTTTTTTCGTGTTTAAATTAAAAGATAAATCAAAATTTTAATTTAATTATTTAAGTGTTATGTTATCCGTCCAGTGCACATTTACCTATAAGTATGGCAATCCACTTATAATTCAATGGCTGTAAGTTTTTTTTCTCAAAAAGAAAAAAAAACAATTATAAACAAAACGACTCATAGAAATCTATCTATATTCTGTTTTCATTTTAATATACTTTCATAGAAAAGATTTTGTTATGTCACAAAAAACTATTTTCTTTACGTCACCAGTGTCAAGCTCATACATTAATTCCATAGCTAATATACCATACTGATCCAACAGGTCACGGGTAGTCTAGTATATATATAAAATTTGTTTATACCAACATTGATGGCTACATATGTGCATACATGTTTCTTTAATCACCCGTTATTGGAGAGACTACGTCTTCAGGCCAATACTTTCCCTCGAAAGCTCAACTAAAGATACAAAATCATCTATATATATAAAAGCGAAAATGTGTGTATGTATGTATGTATGTTTGTATATTTGTATGTGTGTGTGTGTCCGCTAAAAACTTTCGACAGACACGACGAAAATTCACAAACTCGGTATCATATTGAACCCCATCCTTCGCACGATAAATATCGAAAATTGGCAAAAATGTACATTTTTTTCACGCCGAAATCGACAATTTTCGACAGGAGGAGTCAACAAAAACCGTCCCCTCGTGACGACGATCGGTTCTACGCATGCGTCAGATAACATCATGACCTGATTTACTTTAAATAGTTGAAGAACTGACTAAATTTCATGTACGTCGCGTTAGCTAAGTTAGTTAACGTGTTTGTTCGTTATCTAAACGTTTTGGTTTCTAATCGTGGTGTGAGATGTCTTTCGTTCTTTTTCGAGTTTTTAAATTTAAATATTGAACCGGTGTTATTTAAGTAACTCTCGTTTTTCTCTTTTTTTTTACTTCGCTTATCCACCCCCGACCACACACCCAAAAACACCCGGGTACCCACCGATTTTTTTAATTTTAATATGGAAACCGGCTTATTTAAGCCATTTTTCACGTGTTCGTTTTTCTGTTTTCTTTGTTGTTTTTTCGATTTTTACATTTAACATCGTTCGTTTGCCTTACATTATTTTTTTTGTGTTTTTTTTCGATGTTTTGATTACCTCCCCCGCTTAAGTTTTAACGTTCGTTTTTATGTTTTCTTTTTTTTACTTCGCTTATTACAAACAAACCTGGTCATTGACCTCATTTGCTGAATAGCTATGGCTTACGTCATCGTCGTCGTCGTCGTAACGCTCTACAACTTCCGTGCAGGGACCTGTCAATTTGGTTCTTATTTAAATAAATTCAAACATCTTTCACTAACTCATTCTGGCTGGCCGAACGGTTCGTGTTTTTTCCACATTTAATTTTCAAACGTCGCATCAGGGCTTCGGGTTCGATCCTACCCCCCGGTTTCTTTTTTATTTAAGAGCACACACACCTCCAACCACCCGGGCAACGCCGGGTACCCCCGCTAGTTTTCTTATATAACCTACAAAAATAGAAATTTATGTTAGATTTGAGAGGAGTACACAGAGAAGTATTCTATTTGGAATAGATGTAGGGGCTGATTTGGTGGAGGATGAGTAATGGGCATGTCTCTGATCCATCCATTTTTATCTTGGTTTTATATCCTCTCATCTTATCTTTCGTAGAGTCATTTAAAAATAGTCTTTTTATAACCTTCTAATTACGTATCTACTCTCAGGTGCATTATTTAAAAATGCTTGAGAATCCGCCAATTTGGCGTCAATAACCACGGTCAACATTTAAGGTAGTCATCAATTCTAAACGGCCACCCAGTAAGGATAAAACGACATTTTCTATTTTTACACACGCATATTTCGAAAGAATACATGCAGACAGATAAACAGGCGTGGATGCACACATTTAGTATATTTCTTCATACATATGCATACATATAGCATTTAGTATATTTCTTCATACATATACATACATATAACATTTTTTAAAAATATATAAAAAATATAAGAATAGAAAATATAAAATGTAACAATACAGCATATACACGCAAACACATATCTACACGCATACATCTGCGTACATATGCACACAAATATACACACATACACATGCACCTACATATATACATCTATATATTTACACTAAATGCAAATATATACCCACACAATGTATACACTTATGCACATACATACACTTATATATATATGTATATATATACATATATATACATATACATAAATACACATATATACGTATACATAAATACATATACATAACATATATACATAAGGTAACATACCGAAACCAATGCATAGACAGGATATACCTACCACGAAAAGAAGGTGGCTTAGTCCTCACTGAATTCAACTATGCATATTGAGCCACTATAGTAAGCAGGGCTGAATATATTAAAAGTTCAATGGACATGGCAATCGAAATCGTGAAAGATCATCATGATCACTTTTCTCAACAAACCTCAATCACAAAGCTTGCTGAAAACTTTGGAGGAGTCATACCAGAGAACACTGTTGATGTACATGATAAACCAGGTTGCGAAAAAAAAAAGAAAAAAATACACCGAAATAGATAGAGACAAGAAAACAAGGATGTAAATAAAATAAGCGAACAAAGAAGTTCCTAGAGGAGCTCAACCAGGAGTACATAGATGAAGATGCTTCACTCCAATGGCTAAAGAGTGGGAGACTTCCATTTGATGAGGAAAGACTCATTGTAGCCGGGCAAGATCAGGGCTTACTCACAAATGGATTAAAAAAATGGTTGGCCTACAAACAAATGGCCAGTGTAGGTTTTGCCACTCAGCTATTTGAAAGCCCGAACCATCTAATGTCTGCATGCCCAATCTTATTGGCAGATGGCCTTTACACTGCCCGTTACAACAAAGTATGTAATTATCTCCATTGGAAGATCTGTGGAGAGATGCAGCTTGACAGATCGACGAACATCTGGGAACATGAACCACCACCAATAACATCAAACAGAAATGTGACCGTGTTCTAGGACAAAGACATACAGGCGGGCAGATACATAAAGGACAAGCCCATCAAACCAGATATTGTAATATGGAACAGCCCGAAAGGACTGCACTATAAAAAGTATCGTGATTACAAGGTTTAACGATAAGAATAAACTATTAAATATCAATTAAGAAACTGATATATGCTGCAAACATTTCAAAATGGATGCGCTTAAAGAATTTTAAATTATGAAGATCTGAACTGCTACAATAACCCCCATCCTATCTCCCCAGAAAAAAGGATAAATGAGGTCATGATTATGATTCTATCCTATTTATTACATAAGTGTGTCAATATTCTATATTTCTGATAGGCGTAAGAGACATGGCGAGTTTAATAAGTGGCATGCTTTCCTAATAATTTTCTCTTCTTTGGTGTCTTGTTTGCTCTCAGTTTCCAGTAATGTAACGATAACTAGCTGTCTTTTTATTTTGAACGTCATTTGGGTACTTCCTATGTAGAATTTTTCTTCTCTCGAGTTTTCCTCTGGAAATATTTTAGCTTGGTATAAACTGAAGGGATTAAACATTCATTCTTTATGGGACAAACCTCGGGTTTTCTGTAATTACAGTTATTCATAGTTTCCCTCTTATTCATCCTTAATATTATTTTATTATGCTTTTTTATGATTTTTTTCGAAGTTATCACCAAGAACAAGAGGCGCAGTTTATTCCCTCTGGATCAAAATACCGTACGTTTACTCCAACAGATTCCACATACAAATTTCAATTAGCCACTATTTTATGTAATTTTATAAAAACTTTTATGACACATCCGAGGAACTACACTAGCACTGTCGCATTAACCTACAGACTAAGTAGTCCCGATTTCCCCCTTATTCCTGAAGTCCTGTTACTGATCCCCATAAACACCGCCGGGATGTATAGACATGGTATGTATATTGTGGTTACACTTTAAGAAAGAGAGAGAAAGAGGGGGAAAGAGACAGAAAGAAAGAGAGAGTGAGAGAGACATAATCATTGTAACGCCAAAGAGAGAGAGGGAGAGAGAGAGAAAGAGAGAAAGAATCATCGTCATGGATTGACATCATTACATTATCGTGTCCAGTTATTTGGTTTAACTTGAAAATAACAGGACGTTATTTGGATGCGGTCGTGGTGGAGCAGTCGATATCGGATCTGCATCATAACCAACGGGCTGCATCTTCGCACCCATGTAATTTATTTATTTTTTAAACAGGATTACACCTTGTGATAAATACATATAACTGTTCGTGTTTTTTTTCTCAATTTGTCTGAGTAAATTTTTTTTTATCGAATTCAAACAGTTTTATTACTTTTTCCCACTTTTTATTCGTTGTGTTTATTGGTATTCCAAATGAAACGATAAACCTTTATTTTATTTGTTTTTAGTGTATATTATTTAATTTTAGTTTTATTCTTTATTTATTACGGGGTAAGTGAAGTATTTGAAGCCAAGTACTGCAGTAATTAATAAAAAAGATAAGTACACGAAACAAGCATTATATTCGTTCCTATAAAAATGTATGCTTCTTAATAAAACTTAGAGACGAACAATTTTTAATCGCAGAGGCCGGTAAGTAGTCAGTCAACATTACCACAACTTCAACGGCTAAATGTGATGTTTTTATTTTTCATATATCTCCACCCAGGCTGCTTACTGCGCTCTGATAGCCGTTCTTATCATGAGGAGTTTTGGGTGTCTATTCTGAAACCCTTTCGTAACATGAGAAATTTGCGAGTTGGACAACAGTAGAATCAGCCGCAGCAGTAGCAGCCACAGCAGCAATAGTAGCAACAGTAGCAGCAGCAACGACAACAACAACAACAACAACAACAACAACAACCATCGTACTTCAATTTTTCGATGGAAGCATGTGTCCACCAGGCAACTCTGGTCAGCGTGTACTACTACTAGTATATATATATATATATACGATTACTATATATATATGTACAATTTTCAGAATGTGAGAGATTGTATATAATAAATTCCACAGCCAAACAATGTCGCAGCCCACCAGAGCCATGACAGTCAAAGAACCGGAAGTCCAAGACTCGAGTTTCGCCCTCATTTAGGCTCATCAGTTGGTCACATCCGAACTCAGGAATTGAAACCCGAGCCTCTTGCATGCAAGGCAAGCACTCTACCAACTGAGCAAACGCCCTGCACACAAGAATTTCTATTAAACAACACAGATCCAGCAAACCGCGCCGAAATCCGACTGTGAAATGAACCTACTTCGTCTTGACAAGGGACGCGGTCATCCAACCAGCTAATAAACCCAAGCCGATGTCTCACAAGTAGGAGTTTTAACTCGAAAGGACGATGCCATCATACAATGCTAACCAAGCGAGCAACTTATGATAGGATTTTCAGAATGTGAGAGATTGTATATAATAAATTCCACATATATATGATGAGAATAATGGAAATGTATTCCGACAAAATAGAGCAATAAAAAGGAACAAACCGAGTTATGTGTTCATCAACGTTTCCTCTTTATGTCGATACTTCCTCTGGATGAATGAGATTAAAAAAACAAAAACACCAGTACAAAATATTTGAAAATGTTTCATGTGCAAAGTGTGAAGCCATTCTATTTCAGAAACGGGAAAAAGACGTTGGCAATTCTAAAAAGAAGGGGAGCTTGCTTTGTTAAAGAGAAGGAGATATTTAATTACGTCATGTAGTCGTTAATTTGTTTTTTAAAGATATGGACGCAGTTAATATTCTTTCTAGAAAAATATATCTGTTAAAATTCAAATGTAGGTTTGTAACAGAAATGAAATTAGTGCTTTTGTTATGTAACTTATTGATTGAGTTATATGTGTTAATTATTACAGAAGGTGTTTCTATAGTGTGAGAAAAGTTAACCTGTGTCTACAATTAAATTATTTTCTTTTAATAAATAGGGCTACTTTTTAGAAACCTGCCCGTTTTTTAATTGTGCTTCACGCAAGGTTGAATTAACCTGTGAGACCCTACGCCAGTAATTGCAGACTATGTAAATTAGTATGAACCTCGGCGAGGGTTACATAGACATTTTCAAGATATTCTAGTCGCAAACAAAAATACACCCAGCTGTAGCTAGACGGATTGAAGTGAGTGCTTAAAGTTTATCTCCTTAAACAAAACGCGCTCAAATGCAGTCACATGTTCGATTGACATAATAGAATTTATAGGCAGTCGGAGACGGAAAGTCACAGAGGCGATAAAAATATATAGAGAAAATCTAAGTGAATGTTGTCTTGATACTCTGCCCTACGACGTCATCTTAAGAGTAAGTAAACCAATTAGGTAGGAAAGCTTTATTTGCGTTTCTATGCATGAGAAGGTTTCTCTTAAGTTTAACAGAATCTCCTCGTGAACTAATGGATCAACGAATAGAAAAGCAACGATCGAAATATAGAAACTAGCGACCGCGCATGTATTAAAAAAAATTCGTTTATTTGTATTTTAAAAAAAACTTCGTTTATTGATTGCTCACGGGCGAAAACACACATCTGCAGCCTACGTATTTAAACTTTGAATAGAATTGTATTGTTTGTGACACTTACGTGTGAAATATAACGTACACCGTTAAACGCGCTAATTGAATGGACGCACCGATTATCAGTTCGTGATTTGTTTTCTTCTTGAGTAAATAATTTGTTAATTGCCCACATCTTCAGCTCAACAGCGACATTTGATATTACGTATCTTCCTGATCCCGTCTGCTTTCGCGATGGGGTTATTATTCGGCCATTGATCGAGATTAATTGAGCTTCAGATTTCACGACTGGATACCGGCTATGTGAGAAATTATCACTTTGCATCGGGCTGAGAAGAAACAGACAATGACCGATGAGCAACGCTGCGTGATTGCAGTTCTATACTCGAGGCAATTCATGGGATTTGAGGTAAGAGTGGAGATCGTGCAGAGTTCGCGTTTCAATTTCAGCTTAAGAGATTCGATTGGAAATATGAAGTCGAATAGAATCTATACCGCGTTTCGAACTTAAATGCTACTAAGGCTGCGCTTCTTTCCTTTAAGAACTAAAAACAACTTTTTCAACCAATGATTGCTATAACAAATAATACGATACCCGAGTGTTCGTCGTTCAAACTCCTCGGCTTAACATACAAAGACAACACGAATTGTAATAACTACATTGTGGGCATTATAAAGGTTGCTGCAAAGAAAGTATATTCTTCCTATCGTGGTCTAAAATTACTCACACCTAACAGTATCCTATATCGCGACACATCCACCATACACTCATCCATGGAATTATTTAGCCACATCTTTGCTGGTTCATCTACAGTAGTTTTTTCCTCTTAGACATGTTCAAAATATGAGTCCAATTAAAAAGGTCCCACATTATCAGCAAAGACCATACTCCTGTCTCATTACCGCAATGTTGCACCTTGTGTCAGTTTTACAAGTATTAAATATATGCTTTGTTGAACTTATAGAACTTGTGCCTCTTCGACGTACATACTCCTGGGTAACGTTGCATGCAGCAAAAAGCTTCTGCTATAATACTTTCTCTTTTCGGAGTTGTAGCCTTTGAATTCCCTTCAGATTTCCTGACTGTAAGCTGTCAAGTCTAAACTTGGTATTTACGTGTACAAAACTTTAAAGGCAACTACCCTGGAGAGAAAACGAATTTTTCCAAAACAATTACTGCAACAAAAATGTTTTCTTTGTCTGTTAGCAAAAAAAATCTCTTCGTGACATAAATTAAACAACTACAGTCAGGAAAAAGAAAGAAAAAATAGGCAAACTCGAGAAGAAAAATAAACCTTGAGGAAATTTCAGATTTCCAGTTAATAAAATGAAGACAGTACGAAAAAATTCAAACTCGAAGAGAAGAAACTTGAACAATTTTAACATTTCCGTTTGCAATTAATAAATTAGCGAACAAGTCAACTGCGAACATGTCCGAAAAATTAGGTCAACCTTTAAAAATGTACAGTTCCATTCTTCTAAAAGATTTGTGTTTTTCATTTAAGCAGAAAAGCCTAATTCACATAAAAAGTGGAGTTATATTTAGAATTTTGGTTAAAGCTTTATCTTGTTTTCACAAAGTATAGCCTAGTGTTTTCTTCTTATTTTTTTCCTTTGTCACAAGTAAAAAAATAGTTCGAACTACAAGACTTTTTTATAACAGAAGTCGTTTTTTTATCAGAAAGAAAAATGAACAAGTAAAAACATTACTAAAAATTCTGGTTTACAGTTGTTTCACTTTTTTCGCAAAGAGACTAAGAGGGTTTACTTACGACTCCGTCCAAATGTTTTCCGTATTTGCGTCAGAGCTTACTTGCATGTTTCTTTTCTTTCTTCTTTACGCTAGGGCGTAAGCTGTTTCAAATAGTCACTGACAAGTTATTTTGGTGTAAAATTCAAATTTTCTCGCCGCCAAACAGTTGTTTTTGGTTTCGAGTGTAAGTCCGAATTCTCGTTCACTATTTTTGTGGTGTTAGTATTTGAATAAGTGACGAAGAAGACACAGTAACAGCTAAATAAATATGTACTAACGAAAATACACGAAACAGGTAATTCGGCTATATATTGGCTCACTGTTGGACTAATGATGACAACGACACTCTCTGATTGACCTAGTAAACCGGTCCTCGTTACCCGAAAGTGACGTTATGGACGAAAGTAGTGTAATGGAATAGTTCATTGTTCCAGGCAGTAGGGGTGCGTCCCTACACACACACACACACACACACACACACACACACACACACACACACACATATATATATATATATATATTCAAGCAAATATTATTAAATACAACGGAGACTTTTTTTCTTATAATTCTTTTTTTTAATTTTTCAATTTTTCGTATTGTCTTTTTTGTTTCAAAATCAAAAATATTAATAAAGGATCCATACATGTTGCTGTTACGAGCGCTTTCGATTCGTCCATGAATCATCATCAGGTGTTAAAAATACAGGATTGCGAAAATGAGGATTGAAAATGAAAACTAAAATATATATAGTCAGTGATGAGTTAAAATAAAAGTCGATTAAGAATAAAAGTCGATTAAAAATTCGAGTGTTAAAACCAGCAAGTTCGTAGACACCATGTACGAAGTCCGTCCAACACGGACTACGCAAGACATTTCAGAACGTTACTACTTTTTTGAAATGCAATGTCATTTATATTAGGTTGAAGAGTTCTAATGTACGACGCTTCAAGAATCTTTAATTTTTTTTACATTATTTTCCCGTTGTATAATTTTTGTGTTGTCAACGAGGACCTTTCTAACATTGGAAGGGGGACAGCTATGTTCTTTTTTTAAATGTTTGTAAATCGCGCTTGTGTCGTTAAGGTGCATAGTTATTCGCCGGGACAACGTTGTTGTTGTATGCCCAATGTATGTATTATTTTTGGAGTTACATTCTCCAATAGAGCATTTAAATTTATACACTACATTGGTTTGTTCCAACGCTTTTATCGCCGGTGAAGAGTTGTTTTTAACCACAAGGTTTTGTGTTCGAAATTTCCTATAATAGATAATAAATTTAATTTTAAAATTACTATCAACAGGCGTCAAGTATCTTCGTATATTTTTTATTGCATTTTCTTCGATTCTGAAATTAGGCGTCATTTGATTTTGGTAAAATATATTAATGGGGTTTGCATTGCGGTGTTGGCTAACGTTGTTATTCTGGTTATCGGAAGATTGTAGCATTTTTTTTATTTGTTCATCAACAATGTAATTGGGGAAATGATTATTGATGAGTACTTGTTTAATGTTTTTTATTTCAATTAGCAGTGCTTTTTTTGTGGAGGATATCATTTTAGCGCGACTTAGTACATTTTTTATTATGGCTATTTTGTACCTTTGTGGACACTCACTTTTAAAGTTCAGGAGGCAAGAGTTTATGCTAGTTGGTTTTTTATATACAGATGTATTACAAGTGTTATTAGACGTATCGATAAGGACATCAAGAAATATATATATTGATAGGCTAATCATTCATTTGCAATGTACTCGGTTTGTATATGCCAATCATAATGGGTTAAAAAAATTTTCTCATAAATAAAAATGTTATAATGTAAATATTTTTTATATAAATTTTGTAAATTGAAAAAGGTCCAGAGCATGTATAGTGATTTATAATCATTCTCCATTTTACAAATATCAAGTTTTCTCAGTTGGTCATGCATTACTTTTCAAAATGGTATCCATTACAATATTGTTTCGCATTGCAACTAACAAGTCTGCAAAGTTATGTTATTGCTGCATATTTAGTCACATAGATGTTTACCTAAAACTACAATAAAAAAAAACACCATTCGAAAAACTGCCGTCTTTTCTCAGTTACAAAGATTACTTTCGTAAAGGAGAAGAAACTGTAGAGAATACCACAATTTTGCAGACGTGTTAGTCACAATGCGAAACCATATTTTAATGGATACTTTTTGAAAAGTAATGAAAACAAAGTGAGAACACTTGTTATTGGAACTTGCAGAATTATTATAATACACTATCCATCCCTCTCCCAGTCTTTATATATATATATATATATATATATATATATATATATATATATATATATATATATATATATATATAGTAATTTATAAAATATATATGGCGATGAAGATACACTGAATATTCTGCGTTTCATCCACTATAGGATTCGTCAGGCTTACGAATCCTATAGTGGATGAAACGCAGAATATTCAGTGTAGCTTAATCGCCATATATATTTTATAAATTACTAACTAGCTCTACCTACGTATTGAGCACTTTTGAAGTAAATACTTAAAGTTTACACATAAATCTATACTTTCGTATATTAAATTTATGTGAGTAAATGAAGTAGTTATATATATATATATATATATATGTATATATACACATATATATATATATACATATATATACATATATACATATACACACATATATATATATATTATATATATATATATATATATATATATATATATATATATATATATATATTAGTTATGTCTCGGAAGTAGAGTGAAAAGCACATCTTATTTTTCTTTTATTAATATTTCTTTTCCTTGTACACATGTTTGTGAATTATTCCATGGATTTCTGCGTTTGGATTATTATGGACCATCTTCTTCCAATTACGGGATTTCTTTGGATTTTACCTGTACAACTGGAAATTCTTTTAACTTTCTTGAAGTTTTACATTTGGATTTTACCGTCACTGGATTTTTTATCTTCCACCAGACTATCCATTCATGTGTAATCACCTTTTTATTTACCATATTCCCTCTGCTTTACTTATTTTGTTTTCAAGTAAGATCTTTGACTTATTTGTTGTTTCATCAAATACTTCTGCATGCAAAATCCGATCCTGCATTTTGCTATTTCCTACCCTCTGATGAGAAGGAGAGTATTTCTCCGGAACTCTGCAGATTAAGGACTATTCATTTATCTAGTGTTTCCTTTTCAGATTAAATATGTTTTTAACTCATTTCAAAGTGTTTTTCAACATATTTCATTAACTGTTTGCTCATATATATATATATGTATAAGGAATGAAAAAATATACCAGCGGTGGTTGACGTTATGTTTAAAGAAAAAATAGAAAAAACCGAATGAAATTATTAAAAAATCAACGTTTCGTCCTTGTTTCCGAGGACATCTTCAGGATAATTGAAATAAAAATGTGATAAAAGAAAAAGTCATAGATCGTGCGAAAAAAGACAGTTTTTTAAAATCCAACCCATGTCGGGAAAGGACGAATATGTGTGCGTATGGGAAGGTTGTTTGATGTTTATTTATATACTTTTAAAATGCATTTAAAATAAATATGTACTTTTTTTTTTTTTTTTTTCTTCTGCGAAACTACTCATTTTCCTGAAACATTCAAAGAAAAACGGCTAGCCAGGATCCACCCTGATACCTTGCTCTTTGATTATTATTTTCCCTATGCTAGGGGTTAAATGGTAGAAGCCTTTTCTTTGCGTAATAGTATTAGTATTCAAAATTAGTGCTGATTCTAAAAGTCTTCTTTTAGCTCTATCTATCACGTATTTAATAATTTTCGCTTGATCTAAATTAAATGAGTGATCGTGTTCTGCACAATGGCAAAAGAGTGCATTTAGGGCGTTACCATTCCTTATATCTCTTCTGTGCTCGTTAAGTCTTAATTTCAATTTTCGTTGTGTTTCACCTATGTACGCTTGTTGACAGTTGTTACATGGGATGGAATATATACCGGCATCGGATGTGAGGGTTTTGGGAGAGTGCTTGGTAGTTTTTAATGTCTGTTTTATGGTTGAGGAAGTTGTTTGTATCAGGTGAAAACCAAGTCTATTAAGAGTGTCGTAGATTTTTGTATTTTTGGTGTGGGTGGGAATGAAAAGATGTCTGTTTAAAAGTACATAGAAAGACCACACACAAAAACGACTATATTCATTACGACTCACACCACAATGATAAAATAAAGACGGGCATGATTATAGGGTTTTTCTTACGTGCCTTTAGAATATGCAGTCCCCAATATCTTAATGATGAATTTCAATATATTACGAATGTTTTAAGAAAACTACAGTATCCATCCTATTTCATTTCTTACGCAAAGAAAAAAGCTACGAAAATACACTATAACATAAACACACAGAAAAATAAAACAGATACCTCACTATTAAACAGACATCTTTTCATTCCCACCCACACCAAAAATACAAAAATCTACGACACTCTTAATAGACTTGGTTTTCACCTGATACAAACAACTTCCTCAACCATAAAACAGACATTAAAAACTACCAAGCACTCTCCCAAAACCCTCACATCCGATGCCGGTATATATTCCATCCCATGTAACAACTGTCAACAAGCGTACATAGGTGAAACACAACGAAAATTGAAATTAAGACTTAACGAGCACAGAAGAGATATAAGGAATGGTAACGCCCTAAATGCACTCTTTTGCCATTGTGCAGAACACGATCACTCATTTAATTTAGATCAAGCGAAAATTATTAAATACGTGATAGATAGAGCTAAAAGAAGACTTTTAGAATCAGCACTAATTTTGAATACTAATACTATTACGCAAAGAAAAGGCTTCTACCATTTAACCCCTAGCATAGGGAAAATAATAATCAAAGAGCAAGGTATCAGGGTGGATCCTGGCTAGCCGTTTTTCTTTGAATGTTTCAGGAAAATGAGTAGTTTCGCAGAAGAAAAAAAAAAAAAAAAAAGTACATATTTATTTTAAATGCATTTTAAAAGTATATAAATAAACATCAAACAACCTTCCCATACGCACACATATTCGTCCTTTCCCGACATGGGTTGGATTTTAAAAAACTGTCTTTTTTCGCACGATCTATGACTTTTTCTTTTATCACATTTTTATTTCAATTATCCTGAAGATGTCCTCGGAAACAAGGACGAAACGTTGATTTTTTAATAATTTCATTCGGTTTTTTCTATTTTTTCTTTAAACATATATATATATATATATATATATATATATATATATATTAATGCTGAAACAATTAATGGGAATCAAAATTGGGAATCGACAAAAAATCGGAACTTTTGAAAATATCGAAATAATTATCAGAATCGGAAAAATTTGTGCTTATGTTCCGATGCAAAAAACGATCCTAGTTTATTTGTTTATGGTTAAAACTTAATTTTTCATGGCTCATATTATGATAAAATGATAAATATTTATTAATTGCAAACTACTAGTAAGACGAAATAAATGCATTTCTAGATTTTCATGGTTTCAAGTACATTTTACACGGTTTTTGCGATAACCCCTTTTCCTTAAAGACTCTATATGTAAGACTTTAAAAGAATCGCAATCGGAAATTTAAAACAGAATTCGTAATTGTATCGGAATCGGAAAATATATTGGAATCTCCATATCACTAATATATATATATACATGCATGCGCACACACACACACATATATATATGTATATATATATGTGTGTGTGTGTGTGTGTTTTTATTCGTGTATGTGTGCGCAAGCGTCGCTCTCGTTGTGTATGTAGCTTCCTCTTTTCATCCATCTCCTTTTTGCTAGCATTTTGACATATGCTCGTTCATCTACGTTCATTCTGGTTAAAATTAAATCGAATTAATCGCTGAGTGTATTTATTTATATGCCACTGTTTAAATAGGGATTTATTCACGAAAATACAATTTGAATTGATTTTATTGATTTGCAGGCATTTATAATCATTAATTAATCGATTTACTCGCGCGTATGTTGCTTAATGGTGATTCACTTGGCATCGAATCAATATCATGTCTTGTAAAGGAAACAACATTTTTGGCAACCCGCTGGCTCTAACGCTTGGCAGATTGACACAAGAAAATTGGAAACATTAATTGAATAAGTCTTAGTGAGTTGAGCCCAAGGCGACGGCAGCAGAGCGCCCACTGATTAATATGTCTTCAGTCTGCGTTTATGATTTTGACGTGAAGCTAAATGCAAAGATTTACATTTATATGGAATTGTGAAGAATCTGAAAATATAGACGAGTGATGTTAGCTGTGATTATCTAATAGAAAGGTACATTTGCCGTATGTCTGAAGCTAAGCAACAGTAGCATTAACTATGATTTCTATACTTATTGTATATTTATTAATACAGGAACACACACACACATATGTATATATATGTATATATATATATATATATATGCGTATATACACAAAAAATCTTAATATGGTACAATTGCTAATAAACAAAACGTCATAAAAAATTAAAAATAATATAGAAAGATATATATTAACAAAAGTTCTCCGTTGTCTTTACAAATGTTTCTTCGAATATCAATGCATATATATATATATATGTATATATATATATATATATGCACAATTTTTATGTATATGATATGTAGTTACATCGAGCTTCATAAATTAAAAGATTGATTTTAATAAAATGTGAAATATAATTGAATAAACATATTTCCCCAAATATATATATATATATATATATATATATATATATATATATATATATATATATATATATACACTTTTGGACTTAAAGACAACCATATTATAGACAGCTGGAAAGCAGGGAAACGGAAGACAATTCCACAGGCGTGCAGTTCGAAGAAAAATAATTTGATCATGGAATCTACATTTAGGTTTAGGCACAGCTAAAGAGTGGGGGGAAATTATTGATAGTGTTTTCAGCTTGACGAGTGTTTCTTGTGAAAGTTTGGCGAGGGGGGACCATAGACTGAAGCTCAGTCGAACACTTTCCATGAAAATAACGATAAAACAAAGACAAACTCGCAACATCTCTTCTATGAGAAAGAGGTTGCGGCGAAGAGAAAAGGACATCTTCCACGAGGCCACGAAGTCTATTTTGAACCCTATCAAGGCAGGATAAGTCCTTTCTAGCAGCTCCTGTTCGGATGTGGCAACAGTATTCAATCCTTGGACGTACCTGGCTCTTATATAGAAAAAGAATTGCATCAGCAGTTTGATATCTGCTGTATCGATAGAGGGTCCCGCCATTTTTCCAGCGGCCTTATCAACAGATTTGATATACGTATTCCATTTAAGATCAGGTGTAAAGGTTAAGCCCACAGGCTTGTCAAAACCTGAGGCCTCACCAAGACGAGAGCCACTCATTTTAATTGATGTCAGATGGGGATCAGAACGTTGATGATATAAATATAGAAGCTTAGTTTTAGATACATTAAAAGTAACCAGCCACTCCTTTCCCCATTGTACAACGTGATCAAGATCAGAGGAGATAGAATCGGAGAGAACTTGGTCGTTTACTGTCTTAGATGTGCTACCATAGATGGTAGTGTCATCAGCAAAAAATGTCTACAGATGATGTAAGGAAGTGATTTGGAATATAATTAATGTAGATCAGGAAAAGAGTTGGGCCGAGGATGGACCCCTGTAGGGCTCCAGCATTAATACTGTGAGCTTCTGATTTTTGCCTAACCACTACTACTCTTATGAACCTATCAGAAAGAAATGATTTAATAATAGAGAAAACATTTCCAGCTATACCATAGTTGGAGATCTTGTGAAGTAAACCTTCATGCCATACCCTATCAAAGGCCTTTGATATGTCAAGAGAAATTACCATAGAAAGGTTGCCTCTGTCGAGAGATTCGCTAATCCTATGAGATATAACTGTAAGTACATCTGCTGTAGATCTAGCAGAACGGAAACCATAGTCTGTCACTAAGAAGGTTATTTTTGGTGAAATGGTTGATTACTTCTGTATTTAACACAGATTCTAGCAACTTACTCATGACGCACAGGAGACATATTGGCCTGTACTGAGAGGGGATGAACGATCACCTGAATTCTTAAATACAAGGCATACTGATGAGATTTTCCAGGATGATGGGAAGCAATTCTTCTTAAGACAGCGTTTAAAGAGTTTTGTAAGTATGAGCGCTAGTTCAGGTTGAAGATTTTTGAGTACTATAATTGGAATACCGTCAGGGCCGGTTGCTTTACGGGAATCAAGGTTTTGATTAGCTTGGCAACATCACGTACAGATATTTATATATCACATAGCGTGTTTTCTGATACAGGAGGAAATATTGGGGGTTGGCGGCCTTAGAATTAGCTGCAAAATTCTTGGCAAAGAGTTTGGCTTTGTCTGATGCTGACAAGATTAACTCAGGTTCATTGATGATAGTTAGGATAGAGCACACTCTTCTGTTCAGGATTCTGTTTGCTATTTGCCAAATATGTTCAGAATCAAGCTGCTGCTCAGCTACTTTGGACTTGACGGACTGAACATATAACTCTCTTGCGTTCTTTATTACTTTTTTACAATGGTTGCTGGCAGTCCTGAAAGCGGCTTTAGTTTCCATACATCTATTATGTTGGAAGCAGTGGAAAAAGTGATTTCTGTGCGCAATATATATATATATATATATATATATATATATATATATATATATATATATATATACTGGCATTTCAGCCCGGCGTTGTCTGTCCGGGTGTTTGGAGAGGTGTGTATTGGGAAAAAAAAGTGGTAGTAGGAAGGCAAGCTCGAACCGGTACCGTGAAGGAGGAAAAGAACGGGGAAAAAACTCACGTCTTTGCTGTTACGACCACCGCCAAACCGGAAGTGATGTAGGTTTAAATCAAGGCTAGGCAATCGAAAGTAGAGGATGACTTTCGGAAATATCGGCGAAAAAAGAGCCCTCTCCGTAGAAAAGTGCTGAGTTGAGGACGAAGAAACTAATGTTTTTAGCCAATTTGTCGGTATTTGTCATCTGAAAGGTCGAGCTTAAAAACGATACTGATCATGTCCAAGTAACCTACATCTAAAATTTCAAGTGTGTAGACCCAAATTTGGGGAAGGAGTTTGGTAGAGTTTTCAAAGGAAAAATCGTGAACTTTTACCTCTTGAGAGCCAAATTTCTGTTCGGAAACTGATTAAACAGATTTTCCCAACTCTCAATACTCCTTATGTCAATACTCCTTATGTCAACTCTCGAGTTTTTAGACTGAACATTGACAGAGTAATTTTGTAGGGAAATGCACACACATACGCACGCACGCACACACATATACAAACACGATTTCGCTTTTATAGATATACTAGCATTTCGGCCTGGCGTTTCCCGTGTGTTTGGAGGTGTATGTTGAGCAAAAAAAAATCGGTCAATTTTTAAAAAGTCGATCCCTATTATGACCCCTTAACATTTATTGTTTTGGGCTCAACTCAAGTTATTAATTAGATCCATGTTCAAGAAACCTACATCTAAAATTTCTAGTGTTTAGACTCAAAATTGTCGGAGGAGTTTGGTAGAGTTATCAAAGGTCAAATGGTTGAACTTTTACCCCTTAACTGCAGAATTCTTGGTTGTAAACATATCACGCAGATTTTCCAAAATCTCAGTACCCTGTATATCAAATTTCGAGTCTGTAGACGGAAAATTAACAGAGTTATTACGAAGGAAAATGTACACAGACACACAGACAGACGGACCCACAGACCCGTTCACTTTTATATAGATATCTGTTTTATCTACCTTGTTTTGTAGTGAAAAAGTTGTCTCGTTTTAATTAAGACATCAATTTTGCCACTTTCATGTGGATAAATCTTTTTCTCAAACGTATTCCCAAAACATTTAAACTTACATTGAAAAACAAACTGACCCGTGGCGTAACGGATAAAGTTATTCATATATAAGCGACATTCTACTAGGAGTTGGAAATTTAATCGGGTAGTATTAACAGTACATTAATTAAAAGATCACTTTTAGGTAGGATTATACATTTTAGAACGGTATTATTGTAGTCCACAATAGTAATCAGTACATTACTACATGGAATACTCTTATTTTTCTGAAAATAGTCAAGAATCAGTTAAGGGAAATTTAATATTACAAATTCTTATTTAAATCTAAATACAACACAAATAATAGACTAATGATGGTGTTCGTCCATCGCTGATGAAGATGGCTGTGATCTTGTAGTTGTTTTGTTGATCGGAAGATAGCCCATCTATGTGAGCTATAAAGTATCACTTTCATGTAAGACACCTGTAGGATGATTTTGCAGCACGGATGCTGACTGCTCTGTTTTTCTGAACAGAACGTTTCCTATCGCGTTTCCCAGTGTGTGCAGATTCAGTAATCACCTCCCGCTGTTGCTTGCAGCAAATAAGGAACATATGTTCTAAACTAGGTTTTCCCACAAGTCGGAATACAAACCTAAACTTTTTCATTAGAGTAACGTATGTATAGATACTTGGTGTTCCACGGGTCAAAGCTCTTGAGAGATTCCCGTGTTACTTGTTCTTTCACATTTTTGTCTATCCAAGCGATAAATAAGGCTCTATTTAAGGCAACTATTGCCTTCATAAATGACTAGAAAAAATTTACCGTTCCTAATTGTATTTAGTAATGTTATTCGAACTGTTTGATTTTTCAGTAATATCCTTTGAAGTGCGATAAATATCTGCGCCAGCAATCAGTATATAATCCTCTTGAATTCGTTTATTTATCTGAGAAGATCAAAATGTTTGATCTGCCTAAGACATGAAAATCCGACATTTTACATTTTTTGTTACATGGAGGTCACCACTTATGAAGGCCCAGAAGCCACTCGGGGATAAGGGTTCTTGCGTGTACAGTAATCAATGGGATAGTATCGTAGTAATCGTTAGTATTGAAGATTTGAGTGTCTTACTTAAGAGGGCGGTTCATCAGGAATTTGTTTATGCTGAACTTGAAGACATCTAAGTTGTAGTCAGGTGGAAAATAGGCAGACGGAAAAGAGTTCCACTGGCTTGCACTTGTAAGAAAGAAGCTTTGTTCATGGAATCTACGTTTTGGTTTTGACACAGTTAAAGCGTGGGGACAGTATTTGACATTTATTTCAGCTAGACGGGTGTTTATCGTAAAAGATCGGCGAGGGGGATCAAGGATTGGAGCTCAGACGAGTACTTGCCATGGAAGTAACGATAAAACAAAGACAGACTCGCTACGTCTCTTCTGTGGGAGAGAGGTTGCAGGGAAGAGAAAAGAGCATCTCCCACTAATCCACGAAGTCTATTTTGTACTCTGTCAAGGCAGGATATGCTGTTTTTAGCAGCTCCCGCCCAGATATGGCAGCAGTACTCCATCCTTGGATGTACTTGGCTTTTATATACATAGAGAATTGCATCAGCTGTGAGATATGTTCTGGAGTGGTAGAAGGATGCTACCCTTTTTCCAACGACCTTGGCAATAGACTTGATGTACGTGTTCCATTTCAGATCAGGAGTAAAGGGCAATCCCAGGAGCTTATCAAAACAGTGAACCTCCCCTAGACGAGAGCCATCCATTTCAATTGATGCCAGGTGGGGATCAGAGCGTTGATGGCATAAAGATAGGAGCTTGGTTTTAGATGCATTAAAAGTAACCAGTCACCTCTTCTCCCACTGTACCGTGCGCTCAAGATCAGAGAATCAGAGAAAACTTTGTCATTTACGGACTTGGATGTGTTGCCATAGATGGTGGTGTCATAAAAGTATCTTCTAGACTTCTTTTCTATAAATGAGGTACGCGCAATACTATGCCGGATGCATGTGTGATTTCATAACTTTTTCTCGTTCTTATTTTATTTATCTATTAGGTCTTGCGAATCTCCTTTTTTATTTCACCCATAACTAAATAATAAGCGACGTAAAATACATGCACAACAACTTTACTAATCATATTAATGAAGGTAATTCTGATTGAATCACTTTTAATGAGTTAATTTAACGGAGAGGAAGGGAATATAATGGGCAAAATTAACTACTGCATTGCCGCCCTGAATTCTTTTACTTCTCGGCCATTCGCTACGGATCAAACTAATCGTGTACATCATCATCATCATCATCATCATCATCATCATCATCATCATCATCATCATCATCAGGACGGCTCCTTGCCCGGGCCAATGTGACTTTTCCTCTCCAGAGTTTCCTGTCTTCCATCAGTTGACTCAGATCTTCAGCTTCACAGTTGGTGTCGTGTGCTATTTGTTAGATGTACGTTGGTCTAGGTCCTCCTATGCTTGCGCGTCCGTGTTGTGGAGTTCATAGCAATACATCACTCACCAATTTATGTTTGCTCCTCAGACAATGACCGGCAAATCGCATGCGTCTCTCCCTGATGGTATTAGATATGGCAGGTAGCTGCTTCGTTGGATGATTTTGCCAAGATATATTCAATACTGTTCGTAGCATATGGATGTGTGTGCCGTCTAGTTTTCTTTCCAATATTTTGGGGAGTATTAAGGCTGCAGCATTGACACTTACAAAAACAAGGACAGACTCTATCACTGCCCTGAAGAACTGTATTTTCAGTTTGCTATTTAGCCTTGAAGTCCATGCTTAACGCAGCTCATACAATGCGACCCATGCTTTTGAGATTCGAATTTCTATATCTCTCTCTGCAGCAACTATGTTGCTGCCCAGATACGTAAACTCAGCGACATCTTTCAGTGTTCTTCCAACCAGAACCCTAACCTCTCCTTCCATACTGAAAGTCATAAACTTTATCTTATCCGCATTAATATGACAAAGTTTATGACGTAATCGCATACATGCTCAGCCGGAATTTGCGATACTTATTGGATTATAAAACAGATACAGTTCTGATTCGGCATAGCGCAAACGATTGCTAAGTGGTTTTAAGGATGTGGACGTAAGGGTGCACTTAGTTTGAATCACCTTTGACACATTCCCTTAGAGATATTGGCAATCTTAACGTTAGCTCCCTCATGTCTTTCTGTGAAAAGTCCTGACTAGAAAGATGCCGTGAAAACAGATGCCAACAATAATCATCTGATGATGATGAGTGATGAGGAAGCTGTACAACAACAACAACAACAATAACAACAACAAGGTCTTCATTAATAGATTTTTCAGACACTGCTGCGAGTGGCGGTAGCAGTTGGAGTTCTAAAACGTTTTCAAAGACTTCTTATTTGGTCTTAAACGAGGGCGAACGGATACGCGTGACGCATATTCGCATGCAGTAACAAAACGAACAAACATTGCAAAGACGAAATAATTATAGACTGAACAATCATAGTTTTATTTTTAAAACCAAACCCGAAGCTTCGGGCATTTATAATAAATAAAACTGAAATAAATTCTATAGAAATAAAACGTAGAAAATAAAAAGGAAACACCTTACACTAATGATCCAAGCAATAATGAATCCAAACAAATAAAATTACAACGCCTTCCACTATAATAACAAAAAATAATTACAAAGAAAAACAATCCAGGCTATTAGAAGCAAAACGAAGGTAATGATGGTGTTTAGAACAACGAAAACTCTTGTCATTTTCTTTGTTCATATTCATTTTTTTTCATGCAAGTTTCCGAGTTTTGTATTCAAAGCGAAAATTGCCAAACATCTTATTAGCTCGTGTACACAATGTCCTTTGATTATTGAACGTGATTGGCTTAATTCTGGAATAATGCGAAGAGTTCATTGAACCGACACAGAAAAACAAAGTGAAATGGACTGAGAGAGATACACTTGTGTAAGCAGATCGATTCATAATTAATAAAAAAGAAAAAGAAAACCAATATCTATAAGACTATCGAAGAGATCCTAATCGATCTGTAAGTTATAATGAAGCAATAGTGCCTTA
>NC_136486.1:6457487-6459987 GCF_053919585.1 Euprymna scolopes
GGACTTAAAGTTCAACGATTTGACATCTGAGAACTTTACGAAACCCCTCCGCCAATTTTGGGTCTACACACTTGAAATGTTAGATATAGACTTCTTGGACATAGATCTAACTTAATAACTCAATTTAAGCCTCAAATAATAAATATTAAGGGGGCATAATAGGGGTCAAATTAAAAAAAAATTGACCGCTTGTTTTTCCTTAAGATACACCTCAAAACACCCGGGCAACGCCGGGCTGAAATGCTAGTATATCTATAAAAGTGAACGTGTCTGTGTGTGTGCATGTGTGTCTGTGTGTGTACATTTCCCTACGTAATAACTCTGTCAATTTTCAGACTACAGACTCGAAATTAAATATACAGGGTACTGAGATTTGGGGAAATCTTTGTAATCCGTTTTCGGGCAGAAATTTGGCTGTTAAGGAGTCAAAGTTCCACGATTTGTCCTTTGAGAACTCTACCAAACTCCTCCGCTAATGTTGGATCTAAATACTTGAAATTTTAGATTTAGACTCCTTGGGCATGGATCTAACTGAATAACTTGATTTGAGTCCAAAACAATAAATTTTAAGGGGTAATAATAGGGGTCAAAGTTTTTAAAAGATTTACCTCTGCGGTCTCTAACATATTACTCAGACGATTTCTGGTCTAAACATTTGAAATTTGACATAAAGGGTATTCATATATAGGACAAGCTTTTTAATCGGTTTGGGTCGAACATTTTTAGTTACCAATATATAAATGCATGTATGTATGTTTGCATGTCTGCCTAAAACTTTCGACAGAGGCGACGGATTTTTACAAGATCAATATCGTTTTGAAGTTCACCATTTCAAACGACAAACACCGAAAAATTGGCTAAAAACAATATCTTCACCTTCAACTGGGCACTTTTCTACAGGGACGATCGCTTTTTTTGCCTATATTTTTGAAAGTCATCCTCTCTTTTCAATTTTCTAGCTTTAATTAAAACCTACGCCACCTCCGGTTTGGCAGTGGTCGTAACAGCAAAAATGTCAGATTTTTCCCCGTTCTTTTCCTCTTTCATGGTACGGGTTCGAGCCTGCCTTCCTACTATTATTTTTTTTGGCTCAACACACACATTCAAACACTGAGCTGAAATGCTAGTAATATCTAAAATTAAGCAAAACTTGTTTATATCTGGTTATTCTTGCCGTGAAATCTGATAAGGGGGTCATATATAATTATATCTTATTGAACGGATTGGCCATATGCGCATGTGTAGATTTTTTAAGACTTTCTGCAACATGACTTTTCCATTTGGGTCAGCCGATAACGTGCTAGAATAATGACCCTAAGAGTTTAGGATCAATCCTACTTGGCGTCGTTACGTTGATATGTTTCGCTTCTACGACCATAAAATATTTTGAATCATAGCGTAAAAAAAGAAAACTTCGGTAGTTTACGGTCCGTACAAAAATAAACACCTACAATGTTTGTATTACACCGGTGTACGAGAACCGGTGTCAATGTGATTATTAACTATACTCGTAGTTACTCATTAAAAAAAAATATTTTTCTTTTGGTAAATGCATATATACTCCTCTTTCTTTTTGTATGCTTATCTTTTACGATATGTCCGACTTTACAATCTTGTATCAGCTTTGCGTTAATTAGGAATTTCCGAGATTTCTTGTATGTGAAAAAAAATCTCCATTGTTCTGATGAAATGTGTTGTAAATAAGACAAAGAACAGGATAATCTTCCGCAGATAAACATATGTTTTAATTAAAAGTATAATTAAAATAAGTTTATTTAATTCATTCCTATTCATTCGACGTGTTATTTATTTTGTTTCCTTCTTTTTTTTCCTGTGCGAACTCGCATCTCAATGATGAGATTTTTTTTCTGTTGGACGATTTATCTTTTATATTAAAGTTTACTCTGCGAAGAATCGAGTTTAATAAACCTCAGCAGTCAATTCACACTCAAAACTCAAATATTAGGCTCATTGTTAGGAGAGTGTGACAGTAACCCTGAATATATACCAATGATTTTGTTTAGATTTATTTGATTAAGAACATTAATCCAAAGAGACACTCGGAGACAAAACGGCTAATAAAACTGGAATAAATGCCAGATGAAAAATGAGGAACACTATGGATGTACTAATATTAATCAATTGTATAAAATGCACGCATTACTTAACGGATGACAATAATTGGTTCCATTTACCTACATCCAAAGAAAAAGCTAATATGTATGAGAATCCCATCGTACCAATTTCGCTTATATTTAGGCATATGGAGGAACGTAGACCATTTTTGGTGATCGAGATCCTAGCTTGTCGGATAGTATGACAACCAAACTTATACTACACAACCCTTTCCAAATAAGGAGATAATGCTTGGAAAAATTCCCTTACCATAACAGAACAGGTACTACAATATAATCAAATCTGGGAATATCTGTGACGACGGTCTCTTCAGTGCAGAACATATACTACTGACATGCTAGAAGATACTATCACCCCCTGAGAA
>NC_136486.1:6464987-6494987 GCF_053919585.1 Euprymna scolopes
TTTAAACACAAAGAATGACAAATCAATAAACGCGTAACTTGTAATCATTTTAAGGTTATTTTAATCATTGAATCTTGCCATTAAATAGCGATACTACAACGTTACTCAAATTAAAAAGTGTTCGCCAAAAAACAAGAAACAAACATAAAATAAAAAAAATGATGAATCTTCGCATTATTATTGAAATATTTGTACAAGTCCCAGAGTGCCTTTTCACAGAAAAAAAAAACAAAAAAAAACAAATAAGACTATCGAAAAGGCAATTCGTTCTAAGAAGCAACCAATAACGATAGAAGTATACGACTGACAAAACAGTGTTCGATTTTTATTGTTGACTTATCGATTCCGTAAAATAATAATAAAAAGAATAAAACAATTTTAGGCTTCAAAACAAAGTAAATGTTTCTCAAAATAAAACCTCTTGCCGAATTCTTATCTTTGCATACATAATAAATCTAATAAATGATAAACATACACACTACACACGTATATATATATATATATATATATATATATATATATATATATATATATATATATCAGCCTATCTTTTGCAAATGACACACAAAGGAAATTCATATTTTTGGTAGTGTTCTTAGATATGTTATGTACAGAAAAATATCCGATCTTTCTTCTTTCTTCTCTTACAGATAAAAAAAAATACAGAAAAAATATTTTACGTTCCACCTTGGCCGGTGTAATGAAAAATATTTCCCTTTAGAAATTCGTTTTTTGTCCATAAGAAGAAAAAAATCTATTTTTAAGATCATCAAGCCCAAATATCAGCTGACGTGATATTGTAAACTAACACAGACGGAATTTGATTAACGATATTATCATTGTTAGTATTACTACTTTTTTTTAATGTGTTTTGCGGATTAGTCTACCGGACAAATTATACCTCGTAATGTATGGTATTCTATAGAGGATCGATTCTATAATGATACATACGCAATCTGCATAAATTAAAATATCATGTTTTAGCGTAGTGTCCGACAGGGCAAGGCTGGGCATCCAGCTAGCATATATATATATATATATATATATATATATATATATATATATATATATATAATTTCCCAGAGCCGAAACACACACATGTGTGTGTGTGTGTGTGTGTGTGTGTGTGTGTGGCGTAATCTAGAGATCGATTTTCACAAACTCTACAATTAAATTAGGCTGTATGTTGCGACGTATGTTTTTCCCAAGTGGTCTATTGTGTCAAGTTTATCAGCGTTGACATGGGGCCCAAGGAAAGTAATCTAATGACGTTAAATAGCACGAAAGAGGTGGCCAGTCGATAGGTCCAGTTCTTGAAATTATTCGTTCATCAAATGCTTCTCTCAGCAAATTGATTGTATTATTTATAAGTTGTAAACACTGTTTCAAATACAGACAACATTTTATGTCTTGCACTCTGGCAGCCTTCTATACGTCATTATATACATATTATACTCATTTATTCAAACAAACTATGTTTTTAAAGAAAGAATACCTAATAGAAATTTTATAACAATAGTTTCTTCATTTGTTGTTCGATAAGCGATAAAAAACACCTTATCTCCCAGTCTCTGACTAATTTTTGTGCGTTAATACGATTAAAAAGAGCTTTATCGACGAAATATAAAGCAGGAAAGTTAGAGATGTTTTCTTGTAAATTATTCTTTCAATATTATATTACAGTAAGTGTCGGGTTAGATGGTTATCAGTATTTTGAGCGTTAACGGATAACTGTTATTACATGTGTTTTTATACAATTAGATTAAACGATACTTGCTGACATTTTGAGATAATCTTGTGACATCTATTCAGACGACATAGCCGCTTATGGAATTTGAAGAGTGTCCGTTATCAAGAATTTGTGATTGTCTTTCTTCTGATCTTGAACACCCAGGGCAATGGAAAGAATAGTTTTTCTTAGGCTGCATACCTACTCCCGTTATTGACCGTGTACCAGAATTGGCGTATCGACACCTCCATAACCATCAGTTCTATCAGGTTCATTTATTCTTGAATCTTTTAAATGGCATCGTCTGTATCAGAATATATAATATGAGCTGAGATATCTGATTTTGGATATGCTAAAATTATATACGTCCTCTTGCTATCACTAATAATAACAACATTAACAATTGTTATTATTATTAGCTCACAAGGAGCTTTCACACAGGTCATCAAAGTTCTCTCCTTGAAAACAGCCTGTGGTGTTCCCTGAAAGCTGAGTGACATGTATCTCCAGATTTCCAGTACTCTCCACCTCGTTCGATAGTATTTGCTAATAAATTTGTATTATCGCTACAGCGGCTTGCCATTGGTTTCTCGTTTCTAGCGGCTATCGTTCTTCACCGGAATTTAAGTGACAATAAGCCTCTTCAAGGTCCCAGTTCTCATTGTACTTATCCAGCGGAGATCTGGTGAGTGCTCTCTCCTCGGTCTTTCCTTCCTCTTTGACTCTACTTGGCTGTTTGGTATCTTTTTTCATGGGACAATGATGTGTTAATGGGGTGGGGATGGGTGTGGGGTTAGAGAACTTATAGATATGCGGCTTCGATATTCTTGATTCCATGTGACGTTTCATGGTAAGCTGGAACCGAAAAGTCAATGATTTGACAGAACCTTTTTCTTGTTAATTATTACGACATCCGGTCTTCTTGCTTAACTGGGTTTATCAATTTGTATGTCCATGTCCCATATGATTTTGTGATTGTCGTATCCAAGTACTGCTAACGATTTATGTTTGTAACGCTTGTCTGTGTGCGTTCGAGATGCAGTTGTTTGCATAATCCCCAGTGTACTGCCCTTCCCATTTGATTGTGTCTGTTCTTGTGTTTCTTTTGGGCCAGTTTGCTGCATTCACTTATTATATGGTTTATCGGCTCTTAATTGATTGTTATGAAACCTTATTTTTACTTTTAACAGAATAGTTAAAACGTTTAATCTATTGCAAATTAATTGTTCGTTTATGGAATAGCTTTTAAACGTCATTTATATATATATATATATATATATATATATATATAAGGATGGAATCTGGTATTTTTTTACTTAATTACAATTGTATGGTTGCGTTTAATTATGTGTCAACTAGCTGGCAGCTCGACATTGCTCGGTCGTACATTACGCTAAAACATGATGTTTAAATCCATGCAGATTGCATATGTATTATTATAGAATCAAATCTCTATCAAATATTATATATTACGTAGAATAATTTATCTTGTGGACTAATTCGCAAAAAAAAACAACAACAATGATCATATCATTCATCGAATTCCGTCCGTGTTTGTTTACAATAAAACGTCTGCTGATATTCTGACTTCACGATAAATGCCCTGGAAAATTCTGTCTTGATTAATGTTTATTTTTCAAATTAGAAAACGAAAAAATGATTTGCGGCGATTTTAAATGGTACCCTTATTTTCTTGTAAATTGAAATCATTATTAAGAAAAACTTAATATAAAATAGTGAGGTATAACCGGGCATAAACAGGAGATCAGTTGAATGCTCTACGACTAAGCGATATCTCCAGATTAGCATAAATCTGTTTTTTAAAAGAGTAATGATTTGCTAAAATTTTATCATCCCCCTTACCGGTGTAACATAAAATAAGAGAAAAAAAAGCTACTCATAAGGTGAGATTTTTTTTCGATTTTCGATACTTATCAGATGAATTTCTGTACAAAACATATCTACGAACACTGCCAGACATATAAATTAGCTTTGTGTGAAATTTGCAAAGAAAGATGCTTATGAGTTTCAGAACGTTTGTCATGGATTTATCGAGTTTTGGACTAACTCATCTATGGTGCTTATCGCGCTTTGCAAAAAAAAAAAATCAAAACAAGATAAATAGAGAAAATATTAAAATGTGTAAAAAATGATTATGATTTGTTGTAGAATGTTGAAATGTAAACGTTGTATTAACTAAAAAATCAAAATGGCGTCTACCTCACACACACCGACAAAATCGCCGTAGGAATACAGAATGTAATACAGTCGAGAATAATAATATGTGAAGAGAAAATCAAGAGGCAATGGTGAAATCTACCTTTTGTTCGAAGTTTGGCTTTGTGAAATAGAAATAATTGAAAAATGTAAAAAAAAAAAATGATTGAAAAACAGGGAAAACTCAACACAAAACATAAAACGCAATACAACGAATACACAAAAGAAAGTATTTCAACAAAGTACAACCCAACAAAAGAATTAAGCATAACAGAAAGCAACAAGCCTAATCAAACACAAAACAAACGTAAACAATCGATTATGATTGGCTGTTAAAACGGAGCCTTTTGATTGGCTGCTGCTCATTTGCAATCATTCTTATTTTTGCTTTTGTCCATGCTATCAAAATCCATCAAGTTAATTCGATGAGTTTCTATTGTCAGTTTGCTTTTCTTTTCGGTTCGATATTGTTCAGTGTGCGCAAATGTTTGATAATGTTGTTTTTGGCAACGGCGTCTCGCCGAATGGCCGAGTGTACCGACGACCTGCCTACCTCTTTTCAAAACACACACCAACTGTTTCCAAAGGAACACAACAAATAACTTCTTTTTTGCATAATAAACAAAACCACAAATAGAGAGACGGAGAGCAAATGTTTAAAATAACGATAGCAATCAAAGAGAAAGCAACAACAATTATCAAAATGAATGTCTTCAGGTCCCAACATGTAAATGATGTTTAATGAAGACTAGTCAACCTATCCGACGTTGTCTGGCATCGTTAAATTTTATTTTATTTTACACGTTATTGTTTCACGTGTTGTTTTATGCATTTTGTTTTATTTTTTATTTATTTATTTATTTTTTTACACAGTGATCACCACTTATCAAGGCCCAGAAGCCACTCAGGGATAAGGGTTATTGCAAGTACATTACGTTAGTGTGGAAATTTGATGAAGTGTTTACTTAAGGGGGCGGTTCATTAGGAATTTGTTAACATTGGACTTGAAGACATCCAAGTTGTAGTCCGGTGGGAAGCAGACAGACGGAACAGAGTTCTACAGGCGTGAAGTTCTAAGAAAGAAGCTTTGTTAGAATGCATTATGCATTTTGTTTTATGAAGTAAATTCACGATTTATTTTATTTTAATATGTTTTTATTTTAACGTTCGCATTTTTATTGCGAATAAATAAATGATAACATTTGATTTCGTTTTAATTCGATTCTTCGGACAATTTTACTAGTATTGAGTGTTATTTTCACAAGTTTTGGTCGATATCTGATTTTCTTCAGGCGCATCTTTCTGTCGAACTCTGGAATCTTCATGTCTAACTTGGGTATCTGGACAGAATTTCGTACGGAACCTTTATTTCATCCGTTCCTTCAGCGGTGACTGTGTTGTACTTCTAATTAATTCCCAACTGTATTTTAGATGTCACCGACAGATTAACTTTAAAACTCTGGAATTGTCGTATTGAATAGAGAACTTGATAAAATTCAGTTGTAAATTGACACACCTTTTGAGGTTTGACAGGAGGATTCCCAAACTCGATAAGGTATATATATATATATTTTTTACACGGTGGTCACCACTTATCAAGGCCCGGAAGCTACTCAGGGATAAGGGTTATTGCAAGTACAGTACGTTAGTGTGGAGATTTAATGAAGTGTTTACTTAAGAGGGCGGTTCATTAGGAATTTGGTAACGTTGGACTTGAAGACATCCAAGTTGTAGTCAGGTGGGAAGCAGGCAGAAGAAACAGAGTTCCACTCTGAAGAAGGTCAGAGGTTATATCCACCGTCAATTTGTGATAATACCATACAAGATGAAGACAGTAGTCCGAAGAGGCCAAATAATACGAAGCAAAAGTTATTATTTATTTGTTGTGAAAATGCAAAGGTTTGTCCTTCAATTCCTTGTGAAGATATAATTTGCATTATTGTATAAAAAACGTTTATGCTTGACTTGGCCAGCATGTTTCAATCATGGTTATCCAACAGATCTTGTTTTATCGCCTTTAAAAAAAAACGATATCTTTTTCTTTTTGATAATTACGATTCGTTTATTATACGCTTTTCTTTTTTTTACATTCTGTTTTCTCTAAAGAAAAAAAGGATTATTTATGAATCACGCCTTAGCAGTTAGATCTTCAGATGTTATCTTTTAATTTATTATATATTAGCAGTAACCACTAGCCGGCATTGCCCGGTGGAATCATTCTCCCCCCTCGAATAAATTAAATTACGGTTGTTGTTGTTGTTGTTGCTGCTGCTGCCCAAACCTCAAACTCCTCTTGTTAGGAACGAGTTTTGGTATAGACACCCCAACTCCTCATGGTAAGAACGGCCATCAGAACGGATACCTCCCAACCTCCCCATGGCAAGAACGGGCGGGAATATGTAGTGTAGTAAGGATATTGAAAAAAACCCTGCCGAAAAAATAACAGCGAGGTTAAATGTTCCGACATTTGAAATGACTACCGTAAAAACAACAAACGGACTTCTACTGATTCCATATTCGAACAACAACATGACAAAAAAAAAAAGAAAGACATACTGATGACGGAGTGTATCTCCGAAATATATTCATGAATTTCAATATAAATTTGAAACAAAAGAAATATCTGTTTATTTTGGAATAATGCATTGTTTTTGCCCCAAACGTATCTAATGGATATTTCTTTTATTCAAACTCAACCAGCGCTTCTATGAGAAACACACACCCTTACATTATTCTTTATATAATAAGCATTCGATATTTATTCCAACTTTCTCTTTTACACTCTACTCTAATGAAAATGCCTATTTTATATAATATATGACACAATCATGGTGACACACAGGTTCTCACCAGATCCCCGAAGTTAAGCAACGATAAGCCTGGTCAGTATCAGATGGGTGACTATATGGGAAGGCTAAGTGCTTTATATAGCGCGCTAAGTAGAATAAATTTCCAGGTTGGTATATGGGGGCGCGTTTTATTTACTTGCGGAGATTCACCCCCAAATTAAGACGGAAAGCAACGAGAACCTACCGTATTTATTTGTCTTTCGAGATTACCATGGTTCTACAATTTGGAGAGCTATGATCGTCGACGCTGTTAAAACAGCACGGCTGCTGCTGCTGATGATGATGATGCTGCTGCTGATGATGATGATGTAACACGATTCCTAACTAAGATTTTTTAAAATTATTATTTGCAAGACGATTAATACAAAATTCCAGACACAAATGCAGATTAGACAAAAAATGTCTCATTAGCAACTGACACTTATTAATATTATTTTTAAAATAATTTCTTATTCAATTTTCTTATAATTTCGCTCTAACTAGGGATGGGGCGTCGTACTGGATGCTAGATATTCACTTACTCTCTAATAGATTCCTACCGAAAAAATGTTTTTTAAGATTCTAATCGTCCTTTTAAGTGCAAGCGTTTATATTTTTCTTATTACTGATCCATTGTGCATATTTCTCATGTAGTTTTAAAACTTTATTTTGTGATACCGTTTGCTCCTAAAATTTCTGCAATTCTTGTTTTTTTTCATGCCGTACACCAAACGCTGGAATTTCGTTATATTTTCTCTGAACTTTGTTGAACTTAGCATCATAGGGGCACTTCTTCTGAGGTTGCTAACTAAGCGATTTTGTCGCATATCTATAACATATTACATTTATTTAGCTTAAAAAGCGCTGGAGAATAAGTGATAAGATTATCGGTTGGATGCTGAACTATAGAATGAGAAAAGTAAAAATAGTGTCGATGTTAGTTTTGTACTTTATTTTACCTGTAACTGAATGTACACACACAAGATACGTACACACATACACACATACATGCACATACATATATATACATACACATATAAATACACACATACATACCTACAGATATACGCACATACAATCATACATACCCATATATATACATACACATATCCACACATAAATACCTGCATACAAATACACATACACGTACACAACTACATACATACATACATACATACATACATACATACATACATATATATACATGCATACACATGTACACATATACATACACTTTTACATAATGCATACATATATACACACATGATGATTGCAAGGTCTTGTCAGACGAGTGCCACTCCCTCAGACACAGTCCATGAGCCCAAAAATGACTTCTTTTTTTTGTTAGTCCTCCTGGTGAATTTACACGCTCAAGCAGGCATGAAAAGACTGAAGACGGTCATTTAGATCAATTATTACATTTGTTCAGCATTTCAAGCCTCCACGCATCACAACTTTTCCATCGCCACAGGACCATTTTTATAGACAAATACCTGAGGGAGTATTTATACACAGATGATGTTACAGAGTCTTAGCTTTGTACGACAGCTAAGTCTCTCTCTCGATTCAAAATGTTGAGATTCAGCAACTGCCAGATAGCCAGCAACAAGTTAAACTGCAGACCAGCTTAATGCGGGTACTGGTCTCCCGCTTTATGGGTTTTTAAATCACAGATTTGCTTCTCTTAGAAAGGTTGCATTCACCACGGCTCACACACATACACACATACATACACACATGCGCACATACATACATGTACACGTACACACATACATGCACACATACACACATACATATACATATATGCATAATACATATATACATGCATACACACATACACATATACATACACACATACATGCATACATATATACATATATGCACACATACACACAGACATACATGCATACATGCACAAAAACGCACAGACATATATGTAAATCAAGACGAAAGCAACGAGACATGGATATACATGCATATACACTTACACATAATCTATAAACACATACTTACATGCATACACATACACACGTACAAAGGCACATACAGGAATACATACACATACGTACACACATACATACACACATATACACATACATGAATAGGCACATACACAATAAAGACATACACATACACATACATACACACGTTTAATAAAACATACACAATAACACACATACACACGTACATGCACGCATACAGACATATATACACGCATATATACACACATACATTTACACATCCATACGTACACGTATATATACATAAACACATACACACATACGTACACACATATGCAGATGCTTACACACATACACACATTGAAACAGGCATATATATACATATATATATATACTCACATACGCACATACATACACATACACACATACACATATATACACATATGTATATATATAGTGCGCAAATGAGATCAAATTGAAGCACATGTTCCGACACGGAAATTTTATAGCAAACCCACTCTCCTCAATGGTTTACCTCTACTTGTGCAGCCATCATCCTTTAAACTCCTCGGCATAACGCTCTCACGAAACATGAGTTGGAACAATTATATTGAGATTAACGCCAGGACCGCTGCCAAGAAGGTAGGTTCTCTCTACCGTGCTAGAAAGCTACTAATGCCCGAAAGTATCCTATACCTCTATAAGGCTCCATTCGACCATGTATGTAGTATTGTTGTCATATTTGGGCTGGTGCATCTTCTATTAGCCTCTCGCTCCTAGACAAGGTTCAAAAGAGAGTCGCCAATATGATAGGTCCTAAACTGTCATCTAACTTTCAGCCCCTGTCCCATCGACGAAATGTTGCATCCCTCTGCCTTTTCTACAAGTACTTTAACGGTGAATGCTCTGACGAACTGCAATCACTTTTACCCCCTCGACGTAAATACCCCCGACAAACCCGACAAGCAGCTAAATCCCACCCCTTCACAGTAGAGATTCCTAGATGTAAGAGAGCCTTCTACTCCAGCAGCTTCTTCCCCAGGGCAGCTAGACTTTGGAACTCCCTGCCGGGTCCCTGCTTCCCAAAATGTACTGACATGCAGAAGTTCAAGCGCACCGTGAACTGACATCTTGCTGCCAATTCCCTACACAGTACCCCTGATGCCTATGTCCCTGATGGTAACCCCCTACACCAAAGTGGCAATGGGCCTTGTTTGGAGTGAAAATGTAATAATTAAAAAAAAATACACACACACACAAACACCCCTCCACATATATATATATATATATATATATATATATATATATATATATATATATACAAGTTCTGCAACGCAGACGTAGAGAGTGGGAGTCACCTGACATTCAGTTGTAAAGTCCTGTTGGGGGACGGCTATTATACAATGCGACACAATGGAGTGTATAAATATTTCCACCGGAAAATCTGTAAAAACTTTAATATCCAATGTAGTAGCAACTTTTGGGAACATGTTTACCAGAAATAACAGTTGGAAATAAGTCATACACCATCCAATATGACTACGAAATTCCTACAGCCACATACCTAGAAAATGGGGCTATTAAGACTGACATAATGATATGAGACAAGAAGGAGAAAGTGGCAACCCTAGTTGAAGTCAGCGTCCCTAATGATGCTGGCCTTAACAGAGTATAGAGGAAGAAAATAACAAAATACCAAGGACTTATGCACGACATGAAAAGAAACTGGAATCTTAAGAACATATCAATCGTATCAGTTATTATAGGAGCAACCAGGCTAATGAAAAAGAGTTTCAAAAACTATCTGGCGAATATACCCAGTGAACCAAGTGCAAGAGAATTACAAACAATTTCACTTAAAGGAACGATTAGAATTTTAAAAATATCTCTCGGTTGGAGTAACTTAACTAATGGGAGAATGTTTAGCATCCGGTAGACTGCCTCATCTCCAGGAAAAACACAATGACAAGAAAATTAAAACAAAAAGAAATATAATGCACGCATACGTACATACACACTCATATACACATATACATACACACACACATATATATATACATATATACATGCGTAATGTTTCTGTAATGAATTCATATTAATTTTTCTTGCTATTTCAATTTATGAAAACCTTTTGTGTTCATCATAGATATTTAAAAAATAACAGAAACTTGTGTGTCCTGTCGGTATTTTTATATATTGTGATCGAAATATGAGATTTTTTCATTTATTTTATTATATTATTTTGTGTTAATATCAATAAGCTACAAGTGATACACTTGTGCAGCAGGGACTGTAGATATATTCTGAACCAGCTGGTTAACTATATTTTACAAAATAATGACACAATAAACATTTTTGTATTGGGGTGTATAATCACCCTATCGGATTAACCATGTTTGGAACATCAAAGTGACTAACGCAGGGTTAAATGTGTTCATCCCCCCTCTCTCTCTCTTTCTTTCTTAATTCCACACTTTCTTCCAGTCTCTTTCACTCTCGCATTCCTTGTATATATCACTCTTCTTCTTTAATACCTTCTATTTATTTCTCTCTCGCTCTCTCTCTCTTTCCCTCTCTCTATCTCTCTCTGTTAAATTATCTCTCTTTCTCTCATTGTTATTCCCTCATCCTTTATATTTCACTCTCTCTCTCTCTCTCTCTCTCTCTCTCGCTGCTCATGAAAATAATATATGTTGACATTATTCACTTAAAGAGCCTAAGATCGCCGCATAGTTGACAGCGACACCTATCGATTTCAGAAAAAGGCGAAAAGTGACCTTTGACCCGATTTTTAAATTAGCCGCTTCACAGGAGAACATAAAAATATTCAAAGTGCAAATGTCTTTTCTCTCTGTTCTTTCGTTTCCTTTTCATCTGGCGACTGTCCGTTTTTATTCTCGCATAAATTTCCAATTTCGCAGAATAGATTTGCTATCTTTTCATTCGGGAAACTTTTTTTTTCATATTTTACGTTTCGCATACGCAATACAATAGAAAGCAAATTATTTTCTATGCTTCGATGACAGATTTGGTCATTTGTGAAGCGAAAGAAATTCTAATTCTTTTATATAGCGTATCACGAAGACAAAAATAGACAGGCATTTGCATTGAGAGTATTTCAATGGTGTATGACATGATATCTCCCTCTCTATCCCTATATATATATATATATATATATATATATATATATATATATATATATAACTACTTCATTTACTCACATAAAATTAATATACGAAAGTATAAATTTATGCGTAAACTTTAAGTATTTACTTCAACAGTGCTCAATATGTAGGTAGAGCTAGTTAGTAAGTTTCTTTAACTAACATATCTTTATCTCTTGGAAACTACTAGTTTGCCGCAATTTTAAACGTTATTTTCGTTTTCAGCACCTACGAAAACCTCTAAAAGTGGTAATTTAAAAGGATTTTTCGAGGGTGGACTAATTCTGCACATTTACCTTATTTTTTTATTTTATCGTTTTTTGTATTAAGTCAAACATGGTACGATTTTCTTTTAAATTATTTCTTTAGGTATGTGAACTTCATTTTCGACCTGAAGACATACAGCGAGAGGCATTTGATGAAAGGACTGGAAAGACAATTAGTGTTAAATTTAAAAATCCCTATCTTAAGGATGGTACTATTTTTCGAATATTACCAAACTGCCCCTCCTATTTATCGTCATCAACCACTTTTAGAGAGTCTCCTAACGCAAAGAAAATGCGCTTAGAAAATTCTGCTCTTAAGCGTGCATTATGTGAAAGTGTTGAATCGAATTCCCTTATAAACAATTTTTGTCGCAAAGAGAATGACAATAATAGTAAAAAAAAAAAAGATCAGAACAAGAAAAATTCAAACTTTTAATTAAATTCTACAACAGATTTTTGAAAAGTTTAATATTCAATGTTTGCAATATTTCTGCCTTAGTAACTTAAACTAATTTATTGTTCGTTTTTTCAGTTAAACTAATTTATTATTCATTTTTCAGTTAAACTAATTTATTGTTCGTTTTTCAGTTAAACTAATTTATTTTTCGTATTTCAGTTAAACTAATTTATTGCTTGTTTTTCAGTTTTGATTTTTAAAATATTGTTTTTTTTTAATTTAAAATATTGAATAAACTTCAGTTTCATAGGAATAACATCCTATTCGTTTTCTTGTTAAACTTTTTAACAACTTTTCTCCCTTTACAATTCGTTTTTTATTATTAATATTTTTATTATTAATATTTTTATTATTAATATTGGTTGAGTTTCAGTACAAAGTATCATGTTTATCTTTTTTAATCCAATTTCGAAGTTTTCTAACGCTTTCTCTAAAAAATGTCTGCTCATTATCGACATTCTGTGTTCCACTTATCTTGATTACTATGACCTATGGTGATGACGTCATTTTTCAGCTGACAGGCTTTCTATGACGATGGTCACGGTTATATTCACCAATATTTCGCCATATAACCTTGATTTGCCGAATAATACTTTGGTATCGTTATTTTAATGTTAATGATATATTGAAAAGTTTCTATTTGATCTCTGACATCGATGCTGATGATAAGAAGTGACTCATATAAAAATGTAGCACCTCAGAAACGAGCACACAGTGATTAATTATTGATGTAGTGTTCTTATTACACAAATAAAGTATTTTTCATTTGCTTTGTATATACATGGTCAACTTGAATGCCCCCTTCCCTTCCTCTTCTGCCTTTACTTCTACACTTCGAATCTATTTTTCTCAACTATATTATCTTTCTTCTTCCTCCCCGCCTTTTCTGATAAACATAAATGATGATAGAAGTTCTGCATTTTATGAGTGGGTTGTTAACCTGAATGGATCGCCCCTTTTGAAAAGTCTCATATTAGGTTGAAATAAATTTATACAGAGATTGGCTAAAACTGTGTTGTATTTCGAAAAACTCTTCGGTATGCTGTGCCTCGCATTAAGCTGTCATATATATATATATATATATATATATATACATATATATATATATATATATATGCATACTATATGTATAAATAAAAACTGTAAATCGGAAGTTTACATGTAAAATTTATTTTTCGGCAGAATACCTTCAATAAAGTTTTAAAGAATGTAATGTTCTTCACGTCAGAGGATAGAATTAGTTAGCAGATTACATTCTTTGAAACTCCGCGGAATAAGGATATTTCATCACTTCTTTTTTTATTAATGATATTGTGTCGAAAAATAATGTTTTAGATGTACTTATTTACACTTATGATATTAAAATCTACTTCTAACCGTTGTATTGAACTTTTTTTACTTGGTTGGGATAATATCAACATTATTACGTTTAATGAAGCTGACTTTTGCATTTACTAAGTATTGATACACACGCATAAACACACACGTATATATATGTATATGTATATACATATATATATATATATTAAATTTATTTATACAAACATTAATGGCTACATATCTGCACACATGTTTCTGTAATCACTCGCGTTGGGGGATTACGTCTTCAGGTCAAGAATTACCGTCGAAAACTGATATTTCAATCAAAAAACATTTTCCTATTTCGTTTGTAAAGTTAGAATGTAACCTGGGTGGGAGTCATAAATCGGTAAAAGGACAAGTGAGGTCTTTGAAGATAATAAACATCTTCTTTTTCATTTCCCTTTGTCTCTTTCCATCCCATCTTTTGGTTTTTATCGCATAAGGTACTTGAGAATTTAGTATTTTTGTCTTACAGTCTGTAAATTAAAAACATTTCCTATGGTCACTGAGTACTGACCGGTGTTTTTCAATCTACACCCATCCACAGACATACACACACACACACAAACACACACACACACGTTAATACAGATATTCAGAAGCGAATATATGCTGCTCGTTTTATTTTACTCACACACACGCACTGAAACTAGGCAATAACTGTAACTACGCAAGAATAAAATTAAAATTAAAATAAGGTAAATAAAACAAATAAATAAAAAAATAAAAAATAAAAATAAAAAAATAAAACAAATAAACAAACAAAATAAGAATAAACATAAAATCTCGAAAGTTATCTAAACTCCACATGTACATATATATATTAATATACTTATAAACGCCCACACCTTATACCTGCTCTGTTCACTCATTGAGCACTCTTTGGTAGACACATGTTGTTTCATTGGATGTACTTCTAGGAAACTAAACTCTACTGGCTATATATATATGTATATATATATGTATGCATATATATATATATATATATATATATATATATATATATATAAGACACATGTGTGCATGTGTGTGAGTTCTACTACTGAAGCTATTTTAAATAATTTCTCACAAAGGCACTTTATGTATCTGACAGTGTAGGTTTTGTATCGGAATGTATCAAAAATCGGTACTGAAAAAAATTTGATGAAAAAAGAAACATTATGATGTTGATCAAACTTAACTTTCTAATACAGCTGTACATCAAAAGTGCATTGCAAAAGTTTTATCACCGTATAAGCATAAATGTTCAACGGATAAAATAAACAGCAGTTTATAAGACAGGGCGCGTCCGAAATAAATATTTTTGTTTAGAGCACAAGTGTGTAATAATATTTCACTGTTACATTTAAAATTTTAATTCACTTAATCGTTGCGTTTTTTAATGTATATGTCATTTTCGAGCTTGCACTTTTCAAACGTTTGCTAAAATCATATATACACCTTGCAATTCTTTTGTTGTTTTTCTCCAAATCAACACAGTGACGAATTTATCAACATATAAATTTTATTTACAATAAAACTTTTTACCCATTGACAAAAAGAGAGACATCATAAGAGAGGTTAGTTGGTGTATTTGGAATGACGACATAGATAGGTCAAATATGTCAATCGCGCTCGCCGCTGTCAATCTGCTCTCGTTTTTATGCTGTTTATGTTATCACTGATATAGACATTAATCGTCATTGCTGGAAATATAAATATTAAGTTTCTTCATTTCCATATTGCATTGCACAATTCATATCCACTAACCTGGGATGTAAACAAGTCTCTGTTTTCGCGATAATTACAATTCCAGTTATTTCTATAGACACAAGAATATATATCAAAGTCCATCTGGAATGTGCGTGTATGTACAATTCTGCATTCAAAAGTGCATCGCCACTTCTCCAAGACTATTATCTAACAAATATTCTTTTGTAAATTCTACACAGTGCAATGTAGATAACAATGTATCGTGGAATAAGTCATTGCGAGATGACATCCTCCATATTCATCGAGATAGGTCTACAGCTAGAACAGAAAATTAATTGGTTTGATTGAAAAATAAGCAATTTCACCGATTTCAATTACAATAAATATAGTGGAAGTGTGGAACATTCGATAATCATAATTTGATCCCGGGTAACGTCAGCCCAACCTGCTAGCATATATATATATATATATATATATATATAGTGCAAAATTTTGTTGAAAATTCAAAGACTCACTTTTTCTTTTTTTTATAACCTTCTTTTGTTTCCTGGATTTTTTTTACCATTACAGCGGGTTCGTTAGTGGGAAGGCAACTTTACGATTTATGTATCCATAAAATATCCTGTCTTTACCAAATTTTTCAGATGTTTTTCCATTATATGTTTACAACAAATATATATATATATATATATATATAATATTGCCAGCTTCTTTAAGAAACACGGTGCTTATCGTTGAGCACTTTCAGTTGAATTAAAGTCGGTCAGTTTAGCTCTTATGGCAGATCATCATATAATGGCTAGATTACTCTGACAGACGTAAAAAAGCATTTAAAAATAAATGTTTAAAATGCAACAGCATTTCCCGCGGTTAACGGTAGCCAAATAAATTAGGTCATTACTGATGAGGCCAGGGATGGCGTCCGTCGCTGGTTTCGAATCTATGATGGCTCACTGATGGTTCCTATAAGGATGAAACTAGTGTCTGTAGGTATTTAATAATTATTATAGTAAATATATATATACATACATATATATATATATATATATATATATATATATATATATATAGTTAGGTTCTTATTGTTGAGCACATTACGTTGCAATAAAATAAAAATCAGTTACTTAAGAAATCGTGCGCAGATTGTGATGTTAAAATCATTTGATCACTCTCGACATTCTTAAATGATATTTGCGCTTTATATGAATGTTGTTTAAATAGAGCAGAGATGTTATTTTCAACTATGTTATCGCCGCGATGCACGTTCCTAGCAAACAGAGCAGAGATGGTTTCATTGTCGCATTCAAATCTTCTGAGCGACGAGAATCGTAAATCTTTGCACTGATAAATCTAGAAATGATGAAATATTAGTGTATATAGCTGTTAACAATAATTACCCATCTCCTCAGAGGATAAAATATTAGCAAATTATAATGGTTTATACCTAATTTTCTAAATACAATAAACATAGAAAAACAAAATTAAAAGTTTTTAAAGTTTTTAAAGCATTAAGCAAGGGGAATTATATGTTTGTTCGAAATGAAAAGGATATTGAAATTCAAAATGTGATAAACTTTTAATTTAGATTTTCTATGTTTATTGTATTTAGCAAATTAGGTATACACCTTTATAATTTGCTAATATTTTCTCCTCTGAGGAGATGGGTAGACATCGAACACCTACAGGTTAAGGAAATATACTAATTCAAATGTATTCTTTGTCATGCATTTATTAAAAATTCTAGATTTGAAACTTAGCCATTTCAGGTCATAGAATTTAAATTACTAATTTATGATATATATATATATATATATATATATATATATATATATATATATATATATATATATATATATATATACATACATATATTTATCACAGTATTACTTTTTTAATATTTAATATTTCAGTTTCATCCTTTTGAGAATCATCAGTTTAGGGTTACACGATTACCAGTATCCGGGAGATTCGAACTCGGCCACACAGCCATCTTTGACTCCATAAGCAAGGAACAAACTTCACCCCAACCTCAACCGCAAGAAATATCGTTGAAATTATTACGTGTGTGTGCGTGTGTGTGTGTGTGTGTGTATGTATGTGGGTGTGTATGTGTATGTTTGTGAAGGATAAATATTTATGTGAAAATATTCTTTATTCACTTATATTTCTTTTTTATATATACCAATCTTTATTCAAGATGCTCAATGTAATTACAGAGCATATAATGAATGAATGAAAAAAGTCCATATTCTAAATTTCATGATGTTGACCATCTTACAATTTATTCCTTTAATTCAGTTGACATTTACAATTCTTGACTGGATCTGTTTCGTAGCACAAAATCAATTACTTAATTATTATATCAATCAGTGAATTTATTTTGCCCTTAACTCATCAGAAGAAAAAGCAAAAATCAATCCACCAAAAGGAAATAGAATGCGTTTTGACATGATTAAAAAATCCGAAAATTTGAAGAGAAGCTGCAAATACCTTATAGTTTGCTTACATTGCGCCATTTTGAATATATATATATATATATATATATATATATATATATATATATATATATATATATATATACACTATTATGATGAGCTGTGATGCAGCGCACTGATAAGATGTGATACAACGAAACAGTACTGTATGAGGATGACTATAATGCTCCTTATCTTGAGTTGGGCATATTGGGAAATGATACACGATATACCATTAGCGTATTAAGCGATGCTCTTTATGTAAGCAAATCGAGCTGAGGTATTCGGACGATGTCAAAACACCGTTAATTTACTACCCACACAGCAGCTGCCGATTCGTGTAATGGTTCAAATCCTTGAGGTAGTTACGTGTCTAGCCTCATTGATGAGCTGTGATAAAGCTAAACACTACTGCGTGTGGATGACTATATATATATATATATATATATATATATATATATATATATATATATATATATATACAGGGTGTTCCAAAAGTCTTGGGCACATTAAGCAGATATGAGGACTTGAAATGTGTCCAAGACTTTTTGAACACCCTGTATGTATCGGCCCTGCACCATTGGTATCATAGAGTAAAAACACCCCCCCAAAACTGGATAATACATCTAATTTGAATATATAGCGAACTGAAATAACAAATCGCAATTACAATAACAATCCAGATTAATCTGTACCAGTAACGAGATATATTTATATTTTCTTTCTTTGTTTCTTCTTGATAACTTTTCAGTTTTATTTCTTATTTCTTTCTAGATTTAGACGTTATGAATCATTTTAAATTCCCTTCTTTCTTTTTTTCTTTTACATTTTTAACGATGTGTGTGCATTCGTATTTTATAAATGCGTGGCGTTATTTTTCATGCCAGCATTTTAAACAATCTGGAATAAATGTTGTCACGTAAGTTAACAAAAACATTCAAAAGAATATTGCTTACCGGAAATGAGATTTTCGAATTAGATATGTCTTCCCGTAAATACGACCAGACCGGAAATAACTCGATGAGACTTACCTATAAAGATAAAATAGAATTAATGTATATAAAAATAATGTATATAAAAATAATGTATATAAAAATAATAACAGCAAATATGGTGATTCCACGTCATCAATGGCTTTCTCTACGGAATAAAGTGTTATTAGATCTTAAATAAAAATACCTTCATTTGTTTTTATAAACTATTTTTTCTTACTAAATCTGTCTATATTTAAAGGAGGAAAAACTGTTTTATTATTTTATGAAAAAACACTTGTCTTTTATGAGTAGTTCGGTAGGCGCTTACTAAATACGTGCACAATACAGATAAAACAATTAAATAGACCTTCTGGTTTTGGAATTTTGACTAACAATACATATACATATAAAAGTTTGTTTATATATATATATATATATATATTATACATATGTATACATACATATATATGCGTCATAGTGTTTAACAATTACATACCTGAACTATTAACAGTATATATATATATATATATATATATATATATATATATATATATATATATATATATATATATATATATATGTAAATAGGTATTCCACGAAATGAGAAAAATAACTTTAATAAATATTTGTAAGACTTTGTCAAATAATAAATCTTGTAATTCTACAGGATTTAATTCAGAATTTCCATGTATAATATTGCTCAATCTCGCACATTGAGCTTTTTTATCTGTTTTTTTTTATTGATATTGATACTAATATTTATTTAGACATTATTAGACAATCTGTAATCTTTCAACATTTCAATATTTCATTTAATATATATATATATATATATATATATATATAACATCGAAAAATGCGAGCATGAAAAGCAATATGGTTAAGATTAAGCCTAGAAAAGTAAAGGGACTAGTTGTTTAAACTGGCAGAAAAAGAAAAACAAGATATCCTTGTAACAATATAAATTTGTAACTTAAAATATTGCATCATAAAAATTAAATAAAATATTCAATCTAACATTATATATAACTTCTTAATGCTACAATATTTTAAGTTATAAATTTATAATTTTTCATTAGAATATTTTTCTTTTTCTTTTCCAGTTTTAACAACTAGTCCTTTTCCTTTTCTAAGCATCATGACTTTTAACCATATAACTTTTCATGTCAGAATTTTCCATGAAACTCAATATTTTCCCATGATTTGCTTTAAAATAATATTTTCTTTTTGTGTTCAATATCATACGCATTGTCAACAATCCATAATTTCTTTTTACTAACTTCTTAAAATAACTGAATAAAGCATAAAATAAAAGACGTAATTATGTATACAAAGAGAAAAAAGAAGAGGAGAAAGAGAATAATAGGGCGTCGTCGTAAGCGAAATATTATTAATCTTAGCACAGCAAAGAGCACCACTTTTGTTTACTCTCTCAATATAATCCAAATAATCTGGCGCTCGAGCGACATTTCTGCTATGATTTATGAAGGTGTCGACGCCGAAATTTTTTTAATGGAAACTAAAGACAATCAGAAGAAATCGTCTCTAAAACGTCAAGGCTAAAAAATTTGCCATGGTCACAAATAGCCAATCAGAATAAACCTTCCTCACGCTCTTTACCAATTCTGACGACTTTTGAACACCAGTAATTTTATTATAACTTTTGTTTGAATGAACAAAAATTGAAAATTTTTATTTCAAAATATAGCTGAGAAGCGGACCTATGAACTGTAAAAATTCTATGAAAGTTGTTTGCAAAATGAGTAAAATTCACACAAACCTATATATTCAAAACAATAATTCAAATATTTACGAAAATTATTCCTAACATGCATTAAGGCAAAAATGCAATTTCGTAAATAATTGAATTCATTCAAAAACGTATCGCAAAAACAAAAACAAATAACATCTACGTAAATCGTGCTATATCCGAACAGTCAACGAGTATGACGTGTGGTAAGAGTTTAGGCTGCTTACCATTGGGTCCCGATTTCGAATCTACCTAGATTCAGCCACTCTGATGAGTCGTAGATCAACAAACACGTGTCAGTCGATAATTATATTTTAAAAACTATATATATATATATATATATATATATATATATATATGTAAATTTATTTATTTAACGTTCTCAGTAAAACAGCCATAAATAACTAAATTCTAGAAATAACGACGCACAAATGAATGCGGCTGTTTTTAATGTCCATAAATTAATTTCCATTTCTAAAAAAGGAAAACGCTAAACAAACAAAATTTCGAACTGAGCGAATTTATAAAAAAAGACAAAAAAAACGGAAAATAGTCCGCTAAACAGGGACGCCATTAACGGAAGTTGTTTCAGAAATTTTACTGCGCATATCTACAATGCGTGCTCAGATTAAGGCCTAACGAATTTAACGTCGTTTCTCTTTTCATTAGGAATGTGAAAAAGAAGGAGAGAAAAACGATTTGTGTGAAAACAGAATAAAATATATTTGCTTGCAGAGAGTAAATAATACTTTAACTGTAAAACACATTCAAACAAAGAAACAATTTTGTTTATTTTTGCTGTAGTTTTTTGAATAGAAGCCCGAGTTATAAAGGCTTACTATTGTAAGTCAGACGTTTTTGTTTTATATTCTTTTGTGTGTGTGGGGGGTAATCTTTTGTGTACCTACAACTCCTTAATTAGGGTTTTCTACTGTTAAGCATCCCAATGGCCGACGAAGTACTTGTCATTGATGCTGAAAAAGCATAAATCGATAAAATTTAATTATAGCTTTCTGTGTTCTTTTTCCACAAAGGAAGCAAAAGAAAAATGCGTTATTTGCTGCCGTGTTTAGCATCATTAGACGCGATACAATAAGACAAGGCGAAATTTCTTTCTCGAACTAAAAAGACACGATTACAATTAAAGTTGATAGAAGGGATGCAAATATCACAACATACACTCACACATCTAGAACCACTGTCAACTATTTCCCTCTCTCTATGCCTGTGCTTAAATCTTAACATCATCACAGTATTTTTTCTTAGAACTGCTCGCCTGTGGAACCCTGAACCGCGGACCTGCTTTCCGTTTGGCTACAACACGATCGTCTTCAAGTCGAATGTAAACAAGTTCTCGTTGAGCCGTTCCCTAAAATAATAAAATTTTACACAATTTCCAACACTATCAATCACTATTTGTCTGACCGACGACCTTATAATCATTAACCCTCATCCTCAAATGGCCTTCAGAACTTGATAAATGGATAATCTGTTTTAAAACCACAAACTTACTATACTTGCATTAAACATACATGAAGACAACTGTATAAACACGACAAAAAAGATATTCGTAAGATATCGCCATTCAATCTACGCGTTTATCGCTGAAAATGCAAATTTAATCGTAAGTAATGACGTTTCGTGAAAATATTAAAACTTAAACACGTCGAAAATACTATTTACTTTTAAAGCATCATATACTATCGAAATACTACTTAAACTTAAGCATGCCAGACCATGAAATGTATTATATCAACTTAAGCTTGGCGGACAGTACGAAATACTATATAAAGCTTCAAATAAACAATCAAAAATGCTATTTTAAACTCAACCATAACAGATCGTCAAAAATATTATTATAAATTTCAGCCTTATAAATCTTAAATATACTATATTAGATTTAACATATACTATCAGACATACTATTTTAAACTTAAGCATGAAAGACATCGAAGCTACTATTTAAAACCGAAGAATTAAGAAACTTTGAAAATTATATATTAACAGACTTTTGAAAACGCAAAACTTTAGAATGAAAGACCATCGAAAATGATATGTAAGTATTGATTTGGCAGACCATCCAGAATTCTACTTACAACTAAAACATGGCGGATCATGAATAATACTGTCTGAATCATAAATCATACAGATCACCGAAGTCGCTATTTCAATTATGACTGCCTGACTGACGGACAAAGCTTTTTACAGAAATGCTGAAACGCATCTAGTAACAAAAATGATATTTCAAACAAGAGTGACAGACTTTTATGAAGATTGTTTGGTGCAACTGTAAATAAATGCAGCCATTCTGTGCGCATGCGTTGCCAATGCTTGCAAGCGGAAACCACGTGACCGATTAACAAAGCTTCACACAGAAATGGGAAGTCTCATCTTAAAATGAGATGCGAATGTACTTGAATTTACAAAGACGGAAATATTCAATGAAAAAAAAAATCTTAATTTTCTTTAATTTAATAATTTTATTCTAATCATGTGCATATGTTCGGCGATTACCGCTGTTCCTAGTGCATTTTGTGGATATTTTCATTATTGAAATCTTTGAGACGTCACAAAGCGGTTAAAATAATTTATAATAATTGATATGAGAAAATAGAAAATTTTTAAAAATCATTAAGTTCTCATCGCTTGTTTTGCGGTTTAAATACAGTATTATATAATGCGCACCGAATTTGCCAGGTGTAATTCTTATTGTATTTGTTACATGGAATATGGTAAATGTAATTCTTATTGCATTTGTTACATGGAATATGGTAAACGCAACTTGTTCAGTACCTGTGATTGCGATCGCCTCTAGCTTTTTCAATAAGATATTTGATTTTTAGCGGCTTTGTTGTACAATACCGAACCGCATGTAAATAAATGCTGAAGATAAATTCGTTATATTTGTTACTAGCATTTCAGCCCGGCGTTGCCCGGGTGTTTCGAGGTGTATGTTGAGCAAAAGAAAAAAAAGAAAAAACGGTCAATTTTTTAAAACTTTGACCCCTATTATGACCTCTTAACATTTATTGTTTTGGGCTAAAATCAAGTTATTAAGTTAGACCCATGTCCAAGGAACCTATATCAAAAGTTTCAAGTATTTAAACCCAAAATTGCCGGAGGAGTTTGATAGAGTTCTCAAAAGTCAAACCGTTGAACTTTTACCTCTTAATCGCCAAATTTCCGGCCAAAAAACGATCACATCGATTTTCCCCAATCTCAGTGCCCTGTATATCAAATTTCGAGTCTGTAGACTGACAATTGACAGAATTATTGTCTAGAGAAATGTACACAGACAGACACACAGATACACAGGCAGACATTTTCACTTTTATGGATATATAGATTAGACGAGATGACAAATCTAATGTGTACTATACATCTCTTAGGTATAAATTTACTAAGATATGCATGTGAAAAGCATTTTCTTGCATTTATGGTTGTACATATTTGGCATATGTTACAGAAATATGTTAAAGAATTTCTTTATACTATAAACTTGATGCTATTCTTTATCTCCACAAATCTACGAGCAAACTTTGTATGGAATACTGCTATCATGTTTGGTCTGATGAATATCTGTCCCGTTTGAAGGTTGTTGATAATTTTCAGAAATGTATCTGTGATATGATTGTCCCTTTCCCTTTTTTTTACTGCAACCTCTCACATAGACGTGATGTTGCTAGTCTCAGTTTTCTCTACGGATAATATTATAGCATGTGCTTAGCAGAATTGTATAATCTTATCCTTTACTTCCTTTGTTCCAGCTCGTTTGATACGTTAATCTAGAGATCTAGAGCTGCCTTAATACCTCATTGTAATACAGCTTTTTATTCCAGCAGCTTCCTTACAATGACTGGCAAGGTTGTGGAACTCCTTTCGATTTGCTCTTTTCCTTTTACCTACAGCCTTGATCTTTTCAAGACGAGAGTCAATATGCATCTCTTTGTAATAATAAGCTTTCGTTTTTGTTAGTTCTTTGCTGGCTTCATGCCTTGTCTCAAGTGATTTCAATAAAAACTATGTTCTAGGCCATTTCACGGAAAAAGACACAACACAATATTTAGTGAAAAGTATATATATTTAATGGAGAAAAATACCAAAAAAATAAGGTGTCTTGCTATACATCAGTTCAACTGCCAAGTTTACATGCTTTGCGTATAACACAGATATATATATTCTCCCAGTATTAATATTAAATCGCAGAGTTCATGATTATCTGTATATTAGATGTCAGAACAAAATGTATGTTGATTATAAGGTTTACTTACCAGGTTTGCCTTAATAATAAATGTAACTATCAAGATTTTCACATTCTACCGAACACGTTAATTCAATCTTAACAAAAATAAACACGATGATATATTAAATATTTACGCGTGTTGCCACATTTTCTTCCAGAAACTTTTGTTAGATTTATTTTGCTCTGAAATTGACTTTAAGTTACGTGATAACATAACTCCGAGCTGTGAGTTCATATATTTATATCTTAACTGCAGTTCGTGAAAATGGTGTTTTAAAAGCTTTAATATTTTATATCTAGCTCCTTTGCGATTTGGAAATTGATCGAGATAGTTGAAATACTTGTTTTATAATATTACAAACACACAAACATATATATGTATACATAGATGTATAGGTATACACATATATGCACATGCATGCATATATATATGTATACATATACATATACATATATATATATGGAATGTTTAGTATATATGTATGCATAAATGTATATCTATACACATCTATGCACATGCATATATATATATATATATAGTCATCCACATACAGTACTGTTTCGCTGTTTCACAGCTCATCAGTGCGGCTAGACAGGCAACTACCTCAAGCCAGGATTGAAACCCGACTATATATATATATATATATATATATATATATATATATATATATATATATATATATATATAGTAATTGATAATTTAAAATTTTAAAGTAGCTCTAGGATATTTGCCTACCGAGCTGATTATATATCTGCATTAAAACGAGCACTGTTCTTTTCTTGTATTTTAATTAAATTAGTAATTTTACTGTCACATTAAAATACACTCTGCTCTTTAGACTAATGTTGTAACCCCCTATATATATATATATATATATATATATATATATATATATATATATATATATATATGTATGTATATATATTTACTTACTGTTTTATGGAAAAGAATTCCAAGAAAGTGCTCGATTACAGAGAAAAAACAATATAAAAGCTGAATATTTATTTAAAACCGTATAGTAGGTCAGAAAAACATTGGTACAGGTTTAAATAAATAAATATTAAGTTTTAAATAAATAAATATTAAGCTCTTATATTGAAATATTTTCTTTGGAATTGAGCACTTTGTTGGAATTCCTTCCTATAAAACAGTAAACAAATATATAGCCCCACCAGGAGTGACGGTAGAACACTGAAAGCCCGGCGGTCGAGCATCTAGAGAAGGAAACCCACAACACAGAAGAATTTCTTGCTTACACACCTCAGGAAAAAGAAAGGGGGAGAAAATGGCACCTTGGCGTACTCCGATAAGAAAATCTCAACCCCCAGTGACCAGCTAAATACGAAAATCCTCCTGGCGAAAATTGAGGAGTTCATCAAGAGAATGAGATGGAGTCTTAAATAAGGTCATCAAGAGAATGAAACCGACGGTACCAATGTTTTTCTGATCTTCTGTACAGTTTTAAATATATATATACTAGCAGGGGTGCCCGGCGTTGCTCGGGTGTTTGGAGGTGTATGCTGTGCAAAAAAAAGCAAAAAAAAAAAAAAAAAAATGGTTAATTTTTTAAAACTTTGACCCCTATTATGACCCCTTAAAATTTATTGTTTCGGGCTCAAATCACTTTATTAAGTTAGATCCATGTTCAAGGAACCTATATCTAAAATTTCAAGTGTCTAGACCCAAAATTGTCGGAGGAGTTTGGTAGAGTTCTTAAAGGTCAAATCGTTGAAATTTGACCCCTTAACAGCCAAATTTCTGGCTGACACCCGTCACATCGATTTTCCCAAATCTCAGTACCCGGTATTTCAAATTTCGAGTCTATAGACTAAAAATTGACAGAGTTATTGCGTAGGGAAATGTACACAGACAGACATACACACAGACACACAGACACACAGACAGACACGTTCACTTTTATAGATATATATAGATATACACACACACACACACACACACACACATATATATATATATATATATATATAAGTAAAGTTGGTTAGTTTTTTATAGTATGCGTGTTTCATTGAACAGTAGGTATTATCTCTGTTTTTCTACAAATTCACTAAATGCAACACTTTAATTCATCACCCACCTAAAGACAACTCATCAAAGTCGAAAACCTTTACGGATTTGGTAAATTTATGTTTATACTCGAACAGAACGTTTGAACGTTGGCCCACCAAATAGCAAAGATGGATTGCAAAAAACAATGTATACATGCTGTACGATGAAGCTTACATACATACGTACATACATAATACAAAAATACACATATACATGCATATAAATAGATATGTATTATTAATATATAATATATGTAAAATATATAAAGGCGGTTTGCTCGTAGTTATCAAATCCTGTATATCATGCCGAACATTATTTTTTGTATTGAAAATTAAGTTTTATATATATATATATATATATATATATATTGTATAACTCGTTTGAAGAAATAAAATAAATTGATTTTTTAGAAAATTCCTTACCCCAAGATACTGTATGAAACTGTTTTTTTACACTTTATTTCAACATCTGTTTCTGCATTGTTTGCAGTCTTCTAATATACTCACTTACTACGCATATATATTTGAAGACAGATATGCTGATTTTGTTAAAAAAAAATCGGGCCGTAAGATTCTGCTTCCTAAAGGAATTACAGCAGAAACCTTTAATGCAGATATGTAGTCAACAATGTTTGTATAAACACACACACACACACACACACACACACACACACACACACACACACACACACACACATATATATATGTATGTATGTATGTATGTATGTGTGTGCGTGTATGTAAACGTCTGTACATATGTACATTTATATCGTTTATTTTCTACCGTTTAATCTAATTATTTAGCTGCCCCTATTTTAACAAGCTTTATTTTATGGGGTCTATCTCGTTAACTTTTTATTAGTTTGAAAATAATAAAAGTATATATATATATATATATATATATATATATATATATATATATATGTTGTATCCTATATCCACTACCCTAGTAATAAAACTCACTACACATATGCACTTATTAAATGCACGTTGCATGCTATAGCCCTCTAGCAAAAAAATTACCCCCAAACAAACAAACAAACGAAACAAATGAAATAAACAAACAAACGAAACAAACAAACAAACGAAACAAAAGACAAACAAACAAATAAAACAAACAAAAATCTGCACTACACATGGTCTATTGAATCGTTATGTGAATAAATCTAATCTATTGCACGATTAGCACAGTTTCCCCATTTACAAATGAGATTTTATATGAATTGGTGGGCAATTTCCAATACATTAATGCATCCAATAATGTTTGTATAAATAAACTTATATATGTACGTATATACATTTCTCTCTCCACATATATGTACGTATATGTACATATATAAACATTTATATCCTTTGTGATTTCTTTTATATCCATAATCGTTTCATCTAATTAACTTACTGCTTTTGGTTTAACACGCTTTATTATATGGGGTCAATCTGGTGCACGTTTTTAATTTGAAAATAATACATGTTTATCCTATACCCACTATCCTAGTAAAAAAACAACAAAACAAAAAATAGTACACATGATTTATTAAATCGTTATGCAAATAAATGTAATCTGCTACATGATTGTCACAGTTTTCTTATTTACAAATGAGATTTAATATAAATTGGCCAATAATTTCCAATGAATTTCTCACTGAAAATAATGATTTTGCCAATTATCTTTTCATTCTTTGATGGCATTGTGCGATGCAAATATGCTTAGCTGTTTGAAGTGTAATATCCAATGGATATTAATTGATACATTTGAAGCGTACTATACAAAAATTGGTAATTTATTTAACTAACAATATAGGTTGATTGCTAGATTTATTTAGTACTGTGAAAACATTAATGCGTTTATTATAAAAACGCATTCGCCATATAAGAAACGATAAATATTCAGTGCGGATCTGCGTTTGAAACGGTAAAGAGGATAAAGAAAAAGAAGCAACAATAAAAACAAAGAAACGTACAAATACAAGAATGAAACAAAAACGAAGGTCAGGATAGAAGAAATTAATAAAGAGAATTGAGAATAAAACCATACAACGTGCCTTCAATAAATTTCCAGACTTTTTTGATAGTACACATTTGAAACTCTAGTCCTCTTCGAAGAAAGCTCCTTCGGCTGCAATGCATGTACTGTACCGTCCTAACAATTCTGCTACTTACAATATATTTTACTAGAGCTTGATTGTCACAGCTCTTGAATTTCAAAAATGCAATCTGGACGTGAGGATACTTTAGAAGAATGATATGCAATAAAATTCGGTTTTAAACTAGGAAATAATCCCACATAAATCTTTCCTGAATAGAGTATCTGTTTTCGAGTGGCACAAGAAATTCAGGGAAGGCGGGGAGTAAGTGAGGAATGATGAGAGGTGTGGGAGGAGTAAGAAAGTGAGAACACCAAAGTGGGCATCAAGACAGTCCCTATCCCCCCTATAGCCCAGACCTTGCTTTCTGTTATTTTTGTTTATTCCCTAACGAAAAGAAAACCTTACGGGCTTTTGTTATGAGACAATAAAAGAGATTACAAGGCTGCGATGAGTGTCATTGACACGCTCACACAATGAACTTTCATGTGAAAAGTTCTAGAAGTTGTTGGAATAATACAGCCAGTGCATTTCAGCTGAAGGAATTACTTCACGAGAATTTAATGTGGGTCCTATCAATGAAAGTGCTCATCCGAACAAAAATCTGGAACTTATTTCAGGCACTTTGTATTTTCATTGTTTATTTCCAGATTGCTCAATACTTCAAGAGGTAGATAGTAAGACATAGATACACACGCACGAACATACACAGATACACATACATATATATGT
>NC_136486.1:6499987-6527487 GCF_053919585.1 Euprymna scolopes
GTTTGTTTTTTGTATGAATATCGACACATAATATAAACTACCAACTATAATGCAATAGTCTTAAATTACCATAGCGAATGCCCCGAAAAATATGAAACTGCCCTTATAAAAAAATTTGATTCGCCGCTTAAACTATATTGCATATATCCGATAAATATTTTACAAAGAACTAAAAAGCATAAAACAACAGTCCCTCCTGATGATAATCGAATACACCGATAAAAAACGCTTGTGAGAAACATGGCTAAACAACATATTTTCGGCACCATTTTATACAACTTGCCAGCTGGAAAAAAACAAAAAAACGCTCGGCGAATGGAAAAGATATCCAGAAAGATCGAAAAAAAGAATAACTCTGCCGTGTTCAATCAGACATGCTTAAATAATGACTTGCTGTCAAAATATACATATATATATATATATATATATATATATATATATATATGTGTGTGTGTGTGGGTGTGTGTGTGTGTGTGTACAAGGTAGAACGATAAAGGTGTCGCCCTAAATAAAACAACTCTACAGCCTTATTTTTAAAATTTATTGAAAAAATTAAATTCAGTTAACTTGATTATGTAATATAGCTTACATCTATTCAATGTAGCCGCCTTCAGCTTTAACATGCCCTTTCCACAAGCGTCGACGAATACTCGGCGGAAGGCGGCGATCAGGCTGGTTTCGGTGTTTCGGGAGGTCATGTTGGTTGTGTTCTCGACGTATGATCAAACAAAAAATCCAAGAAATTTAGGTCGGGAGAAGAGGGGGGGCCAGTGAGAGAAGTCTACAAAGTTGTAGCACTTCGGAAGCGAAGCTTGGATCTATTTGGACTTGTGAGCAATCGTCGAGTCCTGCTGCCACACCCAGGATCTTCCAGTGGCCACCTGATTGCATTAACGGATCGCTACAATCTCCAGCACATGCAGGTACACTTTCCTGTTAACTTTCAAGTCGACTCGAAAGATTTGATGTGGCATGATGTAGCACTTCCTTGAAACCGCCACAAAGACTATAACGGTGACCAGAAAATTTGTTTTCATCACTTTGGACACGCCTCTACTATCCATTGCTAGCTAGTAATGTATTTTGTGGGTGCTGGCAAGGTCCTGTTTTCATAACTTTGATCAGTAGAGCGCATGAGTAGTACACCGGTGCATCTCCGATCTCGCTCATCGAACATTATATCACTTTCAGATATGATAGAATTTGTACACAACTAATCAACTAGTAGATTGTCAGCAACAAAAAAAAAAGAAAACCGGTTTTCATCAAACGGACATGGAATCATGTCGTCTTTTCTAGACCGACAATTTTATTGTTCCATCCTGTATGTATACATAATTCCCGGTTACAATAAATTGCAGGTTTATTAAGGTTTATTGCAGGTTATTGAGGTTATTAATAGTGTTCAATAAAACGAACAATATATGTTTTTAATTTCAAGTAAACAATTTACATAGTTAAGACAATAAAAATGCTATTGATACAGTCAAGTGACTTATTTAAGTAACCTAAACATCTGGTTTACATAGGAACAGACTCCTCCAATAAAGCTAAAATTTGGGGGTTATGTTCCGATGTAAACGTGCAAGAATCTTCGTGGCTTAAGAATACCAGGTCAAATGAACTGCACGGAAAACAGTCTTAAACCAGTGCGAGATTTGACTGCATATCCATAAATTTGCACACAAGTTGGCAAATAGTGTATTTAGCATTCACATTCTAAAGATGCGAAAACTTTTAACATGTTAATGAAAAAAAAAACGCCACGGAACTAATATTCTTATCTCCAAGCCATCTATCCATATATAAAAGTAAGAATGTATGTGTATGTGTATGTGTGTGTGTGTGTGATTACTCTTCCAAACTTATATAATCAACGAATATTCAAATTACAAGCTTGAAATCTGGTAAATAGGGCATTCAGACATGTGGAAACCTTTATAATCGTGTTTCATTCAAAGAGAGCTGATTAGGGGTCAACATTGAAAAAAGTGTTACTTTATGGTCATCGGATTTTCATCTGTTTGTCAACTGTTTTATGAATGCGCATGCATTAATCGTTCACATGACAGATTACTTATGTTAAGAATAAGTAGGTTTGAAAACACTTTTTAAAGATCGTGTCAAGTTAGTCTCATGATGATCGTATTTTACTCACTCTTTTTAGGTTTTGTTTTTTATCTCAGCTCGAGTATTTTTTTTAATTTATAAGAAATGCACTATTTAAAAAAAAACATAATACTCCCCGTATTTTTCCTGTATTGTTCTTTTTACTCCATTTTTTTAAAGGAATTTAACGTCATGTTTAATACCTACGGTATGCCTGTTTATACTAAATAAGAATTCTGCATTAATTTATGCGTATTTACGATCCGGCAACGCCGGCCAGCCTGCTAGTATATTAATATTTTGAAAGAGGATGCACTGACGCAACCGATACACCAAAGCACTTAAGAAATAGGATTTTTAAGAATATACAGAAGATAAAAAAATAGTTATTATTCTTCAATCTATTTATTTTTTCTTAGATTTTATTCTCACAACTTTTCCAGTTCGTATTGTTGAACGTAGAAATTTCCATTTCAATCATTCTTCAATCAACGCAGATAAATTAAATTCAGTTCCTCAGTTGAAGTCATAAATTCATTCTAGAAAATGTCTAAAAACGAAATTTTTTTTTTACTTGGGAGTCACCAAGTTAAACCTTCTTCAGGTCCACTCGGGGATAAGTGTTGATGAATGTACTGTTTTAGTGCAATAATTGTGAATGGTGTAAATCGGAAATAATTTCATCATTTATGGGGGCGGCTCTACAAGAATTTGTTTACATTGGATTTGAAGGCTATGTTGTATTCAATCGGGAAGCAGATCAGTGGAACAGTTTTCTACAAGCGAGCAATTATGGGAGAGATTTGCGTTTAGATTTAGGCAAATTTCGAGTGTGGGGGAAATCGGATATAGTGGTTGTAACTAGTTGAGTGTTTTTGTGAGAGTTTGGTAAAGAAGAACAATAGATTGGAATTAAGTCGATAACGATAGAACAGAGACAAGCCCCTAAAGTCTGTTATGCGTGAAAAATAAAAATATTTCATGGAAGAGAAAAGGGCATGACTTACTAGATTTCGAAGCCGGTTTTGAACTTTATCAAGGCTGGATAGTGCGTAGCTACAGCTCCTGCCCTGATGTTGCAACAGTATTTCATTTTAGGACGTACCTGGCTCTTATACACAGTTTTAAGTCAAGGATGGAGCACTTGAGTGGATTGCAATACAGGTAATCTTGCTTGATTGAAGTTAAATGCATATAGACCAAATATAATGCGAACCAGAAAACATAAAATTTTCAAATGAAAGGATGTGTCTATTTTTAGCACAAATCAGCTTACAGAGTCCAGAGTGGCTTTTTGACTGGGTCCGATTCATAAACTAGCAGTAATTTTTATTTCCTATACTGATAGTTGTGTAAGCATGAAACACTACTGTTTGTTTTTATTAAAACAATTATTAATATTTATTTTTTAAATATTATAGTTATAAAGAGCCACTTTCAGAAAATAATGTTAAACCTTCTACAGGTGATTTTTTAAAAAAAGCGGCAAAACTAAGTGTCGATACAATATTTTGACTCCTGTCGTTTTATACTCTCTAAATGTTTATTGTTAGTACCCGCCCAATGGCATTTATGATTTGTTAATTTCCCTTAATTCCTGTGTGAATTCCTGGTAGACTGCAGGTAGATTACCAACCTACAGAGTCATTGGATGACTTTGTGTTTAAATTCGAATCTCTCGAATTGTATTAATAGTCATATCCTACACTGATGATTGTGTAAGCACAGAACAGTAAATAAAAAAGCAATTGTTACACACACACACACACATATATATATATATATATATATATATATAATGATATAATATGATTAGAATTAGAGGTGTGAAAGCTGTTAATATTCTCACTTGAAAAGAAAGAGAAGTGATTATAAGTTCAGTTATTTGATTTGATTAATGTCGTGGCGATGATTGGTGCATTTTCTTATTTGTAATGACTGATGACGAGTGAAATTGTTCAGATAGTGAAAATCGATACGTGTTCACTGATTTATCTGATTATTATATCAGTATTGAGTATTCCGATTGTGAGCTTTCTCTCTCTCTTTACCACACACACACACACACACACACACACACACGTATATATATATATGTGTAGTAAGTTATAAATATATATGGCGGTTAAGCTACACTGAATATTCCGCGTTTCATCCACTCTTGGACTCTTCAGGCTTATGCGCGAATTTTGTGGTTGTTTGTCGTTTTTATATATGCATCTCCTATTGAGATTTTAGTTAGCCAATCAGTTTTCCAGTATCCACCGCTTAAAGCTGATTGGCTAACTAAAATCTCAATAGAAGATGCGTATATAAAAACGACAAACAACCACAAAATTCGCGCTTAAGCCTGAAGAGTCCTAGAGTGGATGAAACGCGGAATATTCAGTGTAGCTTAATCGCCATATATATTTTATTACTTTCTAACTAGCTTTACCTACGTATTGAGCACTTTTGAGTTAAATACTTAAACTTTACGCATAAATTTATACTTTCGTATATTACTTTTATGTGAGTAAATGAAGTAGTTATATATATATATATATATATATATATATATATACACTTTTATAAAATTTAGGTAACAAATATTACTATGCTGACTGAACTTTTTCTAAATGGGATAAACTAATATTTTGCTCTTTTCATTGAACCCTGCTGAAAACCTTGTGTAAATTGATAAGATTTTATGTTTGAGGATTTTTAACCTGGACTCTCTCTTTCTCTCTCTCTCCCTCTCTCTCTCTATATATATATATATATATATATATATATATATATATATATATCCAGGATGCATGTATTAAGGTTTATTTTATAAGAAACTACTTATAACATCTATTGAATTGGTCTGCGATAATTTCAGTTGTTTATTTACATACACTGCTGATCAAAATTTAAAACCACTTATAAATTTTTAATAATTTTTTTTGGATAGATTTTAAACTCTTCCGACTTAGGGTTACTAATACTACAATCGAAAACGTTATGGAAACAAAACGGTACATTCTAAAGATTTTATTTAAAAAATTGCAGTTTTATTAAATTAGGCTTTTTAAACATGATGAAAATTATAACACCAAGGGTATAAATTGTTAGATTTATGGTGATTTTATTGTTTTTAGTTCAGTCAGAGATTAGCAATCGCTGTGTACAGGTGTTTCGATGCCTAAAGCAAGAAAAATGACCGAAGTTGAGCGCTCTTGAATTCTAGAATTCCATGAGCAAGGTTTGTCATAGAGAGCGATAGCAGCTAAGGTAAATCGCAGTAAAACTGCTATTTGCAACTTTCTAAAGAACACTGATAATTCTGGAAAAGCAAAATCCTTTGGTAGCCCCCCCCCAAATTTCTCCTGCATTGAGTAAGGGAATCAGACGGATCGTTATAAATAACAGAGGACTTTCTTCTAGTCAAATTAAGGCGGTTACAGATGCTGATTGCAGTCCAATAACCGTCAGACGACACTTCCAACAGAAAAGCATGGTAAATAAAAAGCGTAAACAAATTCTTCGATTGCTTCCACGTCAAAAAATGAACCGCTTAAGATTTAGTCGTGAATACCAAACCTAGGACGTTGAGAAGTGGAAAAAAGTCCTGTTTTCTGATGAGAAAAAATCAATTTAGATGATCCGGATGGCTTCCAGCGATATAGGCATGACAAAAACATGCCTCTTTAAATTTTTTTTCATCCGCCATAGTGGTGGAGGATCCGTAATGGTTGGTTGGTTGTTTTGTTTTACGGCATATCAACCCTTTTCAGGTTATTTAATGCCGAATCTGGTGATTTTGAAGAACGATTTTTTTAATATAGTATATTTGTTTTTTAAGTCATATTCTATTTAACCCATAGTTGGGACCCTAACAGGTGCTACCACTCCGGGTCAGAGTGGACCTGGGAGCAATGGCAATTAAAGGGTGGCTCCACACTCTCTAAGGCCTGCAAGCTGGGGCCCTCACCATCGGATATAGTTTAAGGTCATATCCAGGACCGATCCGTAATGGTATTGGGTGCCTTTTCATACAGAGGGACGATGGAGCTCCAGGTGATACCAGGTCACCAGACAGCAGCTGGTTATGTTAGCATATGATGGAGAGTCATCGTTTGTGTGAGGATGTATGGTTAATGCTGCAATCAACACTTAAGACGCACCTTGAGCTTTCTACAAGAAAATGGAGTCCATCTTTTGGGAAATCCTGCATGCTCACCGGACTTGAACCCAATTGAAAATGTTTGGGGATAGATGACAAGAGAGGTTTATCGAAATGGCAAACAATATTCAACAAAAAATGAATTTCGTGAAGCCATCTTCAGCAACTGGAGCAGGATCCCCCGCACCTTAATGGAAACCCTTATTTCTAGCATGCCCCAAAGAATTTTTGAAGTCATCAAAAGCAGTAGAGGTAGAACTCAATATTAAGTTTGATTATTTAATGTTTCCATACACTTTTTATACACTTTTTGTACAATTTAATAGAATTTTTGTCTCTGGTCTTATAATTTTGATCATGTGTAAAAGGCATAATTTAATAAAAATGTCAATTTTTAAAATGAATCTTTGGAATGTAGGTTGCGGCACAGGTGTGAGTTGAATTCAATTGCTTTACTTTGAGGTATGTGCCTATCTTTCACCTTCACCATTCCCGTGGCGGCTGCTGTTGGGGCGCTACAGATGACCTGTCAATCAGTCCTCTCCATCCTTCCTTGTTATCGCCACGTTTGACAGCTTCGTTCAGCTTCAAACCATTTCCATTCTCTGATGTTGTATCTCATTTTCTGTCTACCTTTCTTTCTTCTTCTTACTGGTCCCTTAAGCATTATCTTTGCAAGCCTCTCTCTTTTTGTTACCTAGCCGCACCATTTTTTTTGCCTCGTAATTGTAGTAAGATCTTCACAAGGACCAATAGCTTGCCTTATTCTGTTGATGCCTTCCTCATTCCTTATGTGATCTTTGTAAGAGAGGCCAAGCAGTCTTCTGAAGGTTCTCATTTCAGAGGCCTCAACCTGATTTTCTAATCATGCTGTTAGAGTCAATGTTTTACAAGAATACATGAACACTTAGGGGACAAGGGGATTTACAAGTGAAATTAGAAATCCATTAATTATTGTGTATATCGTAAATATATTATTATGTTTTATCTTCATCGAGAGAAGTAATAATTATGTGAGTTTCTCTAGGCAAATGTCAGACACTATACGAAATACATTTACAACAGCACATCATAGGAATTCAGGTTGATCTAAACATGTCATGACGAAAGTACAAATAAAAGAACTCTTCTCTCAAAAGAAACGAAAAATACTGAATTATTTAAAAAAATATAAAGTCAGCATTGCAACGAGATTTCTTTGTTTTTTCTATTTACTATTTTCTATCATTTGGATCCCGTTTCGCGTGATGAGCCAAAGAATTTAAGAGAATTTAAGACAAAGATTTAAATTCTCTTATAATATAAGCGTTTTAGTTCTTCTTTTTTTTTTAAATTTTAGTTTTATAAAATTTCTATTTTACCGAATCAAACACATTTGCGGAAACAATCTATTTGATGAGGGATATATTTTTGTCTCTAATGAGTTGTTTGGTGAGCTTCCACTATTCAACGAACCACGTGTAATACATACCTCATAATATATGAATAAAATATTATTATGTAAGAATTAAATACATCGCTTATCTTTGGCATGTTAACTATATGCATAAATACATACATACATACATACAAATATATACATATATACATACACCCACACACACATATATACACACACACACACACACACATATATATGACAGATTTTCCTGGCGTGCCGCAACTCAGGAAGCGGCTACAATTGCTGAATTCGCACACAATGTAAAACCTGAGACAAACCGTGACATTAGAAAAGACAGAGCAGCCGCCGAATCTGATACGGAATTATCTCGAATGTCTCCAATACATCAAAGCTTGAATCAGTCTAACAAGCCATCTTCAAACCCACAAAAACATTGCATGATTATGGACGAATATCATAATCATATATATCATTTGTCAAGATTACGGATGAAACTTTTCTTTAAAAAAAATATCGCCGAAAGAGTTCTCTAGTTACTTGTAAATGGTTGACCGAAACATGCTCCTGAATGTGTAGCGCCATATTAATGCTTATATAAAACAAATAAAAAGCATATCTTGCTCTGTGTGTATTGAGCATGCTTGCATTAACCTCATTAAAATTTCATTGGTTTCTTTAGCTCTGAAAAATATTAACCTGAAATATATATATATATATGTGTGTGTGTGTGTGTGTGTGTGTGTGAATGTGTGTCTATTTGTGTGTGAAAGTGTGTTTGTGTGTATGTGTGTGTGTTTTTGCTATCAAATTATTATTTGCAGTTTTTCCCTGTTTCATTTTCACGCATTATACCAATTTGACTGCATAATCTTTCACCCGAATAACTTATCCAAAGCATTCCAGGGCAGTTCTTCAGTTTCTGATTCTTGTTCTTGTTACGATCTCTTCCAAGCTTAGTCTCTTTTTTATCTCAATTATTATGTAGTTCGTGTTTCTTCTTCCTCAAGAACCGCCTGCCCATCCTAGTTCCGAAGTTAGACAAGCTGGTCCTAAAAATAGCCAACCTTAGCATGGAATACACTCGGGTATTGAGAAAAAGCAATTTATCTAATAATTAGGTTCGCTTGCGCCTGCGAACGAGCATTCGTCGACGCATACGTCGTCCATCAAATTCGATGGATGTGCGCTACAAGGATATTTTACTTTTTGATTTCATTTTTTTTTTTTTCAATATTTATGTCTGAAATTGCTTGTGTTCTAGATGAACAATAAAGAAGATCAATTCGTTTTGTATTTCGGTTGCAACTAAGTAGATTATTTTTTTATTACGTAACCTTGAATTAGACGAAAGCTCACACATTAACCGTATTTCACTAATAATATTTTTGTTTTGGTGAAAGACATCACGCTTTCTTATATAAATGGCGCCTTGCCCTTATTGTAATCACTCTTGCTAATCTATCTGTATTATCACAACAGCTGTTTACCTTTCCACCCACGCTGATACGGCTCTGGAACTCAAAGGGTTATGAGTTTATTTGGGATTCTAGTATTCTCGACTCCTTTATAGTTTATGTATGAGTGGTCCTCTACCCATTGGACTTCCATCCTTCTAGACACTTCACGGCAATTTTATCTGGTAGTAACAGATTTTGTTTCTGTTGTTTTCTTTTTGTGAGACGAGAAAGAGATTACAAATCGAATTTCTTTCTTTCTAACTTTTCTTCATTCACTATCTATTAATGAGAGCACATAAAACTCAAACAATTATGTATAAATATGTTATAAACGTCATATAAGGTGATTGCTTATACATGTATGTCGACTTGGTAGTTTCTGTATTGGGGGGGGCGCCTTAGTATTTCCGTATCTATTGCAAATAGTTTATAAACTCTAATCCTATTTCAAAGTAACAATGCAGCCCCGTGGATTGGTTTCCGCAATCAAGGTGTGAGGTTGTGTTATGCAATCTGGATACTTGATTTTTCATATTTATGATAATTGAATTATTGATATTGCCAAGGTATTTATTTCATTTATTAAATTTCTACTGCATAACAGTTTCGCTCTCGTAAATTTTGGGACTTGCAGATTATTAATTTCCCCAATGCTTTTGTTAATTGCTGATAGCCTGGATGGTAAAAAAAATGAGTCAAGGGTTTCTTTGTGGCTAGTTTTTAATCAATTGTTTGGCTGGAATTATCACTCTATACACTGATGATTGCGGACACATTAAACCAGTGGGCTTGTAGAATTGTATGTACACGCAACCAATGCTCTTTGTGTAAACAAATCGAACTTAGGCGCTTGGGCAATGTTTAATGCTTAGTAGCAGCTAATAGAGCAACAGTGGGAAGCGCTGACTGTCAACTAGATGACTTGAGGATGGTCTAGCCGTATTAATGAGGTGTGATAGAACGAAACCACAATTGCTGATGACTAAATATATATATATATATATATATATATATATATATATATGACAAGAATATGTGGAACCGCCTCAGAAAATCTTAGTTAATGGACATCCTCTAAAGTATGTTAAATCCTTTGCATATCTCGGAAGTAATGTGAATTCGTCAGCATCACTTGATGATGAGATATTGAGCAGAATTTCAAAGGCGGCTGATGCCTTCGGCAAACTGCGGTCAAGAGTATGGAATGAAAGAGGTTTGACTCTAAAGACCAAAATCTCAGTTTATCGTGCAGTGATTGTTTCGATACTCCTGTATGGATCGGAAGCCTGGACCCGATACCGTAGGCAGATTGCGCAACTGGATACATTCCATAGGCGTTGCCTTCGCAGTATATGTGGATTAACATGGAACGACAAGGCCCATAACTCGGGATTGTTTGCTAGGTGCGACATTTTAAGTATTGAGGCCTTCTTGTGGAGGGAAAAATGTTTTGCGGGCATTAACACATACATTGACACACGGCTATCGAATCAAACAAATCTTCGTAGAGCAAGAGTAGTAACAGCACCTTCCTAGCCTGTATCCTGTGAGACGTGCGGCTTCGTTTGTGTCACACATGCGGCACAAGCATTGAAGGCAGACTGAAACAGAGCGAATTTTTTGGCCCCCATGCATCGAACACGAGAGTCCATTATATATATATATATATATATATATATATATATATATATATATATATATATATATATATATATATATATGCGCACGAACGTGTGTGTGTACAAGACTATTGACGAGGAAATTATTTCCTCGTTTCCTCATTTAAAAAACGATTACTAATAAGCAATCTCTAATCTTTCAACAAACATATCTCTCTTAACCCGTGGAACTCTCCAACAAAGTAAGAGCATATAAGAAAACAACTATATATATATATATATATATATATATATATATATATATATATATATATATATATATATATATATGCATGTATAATATAAGCTTTGAAAATATACGTAGAAATAAGCTACACTAAATTTTTGCCATTTACGATCGTGAGAATTCGGCAATCTTTTGCATGGAATCGGTGTTTCCATGCAATAGCCTGCCAAATCCTCATGGGGATAAGACTCGAAAAATTTTATGTAGCATTATTGCCGTATATATTTTCAAAATCTATTACGCAGGTCTATTTATGCATTAAGCACTATCGATGTAAATACTGCAAACAGATTCATTCGTTATTTTTGTTACTGTAAAAGAAATTTTAAAGCACATAAAGTGTCGAATAAAAAGTTATTTATCGTTGAAAAATGATAAAAAAAACATTTTTTTATTTTGACGGAAGTCATTGTTCTTTTTATAGTTAAATATGGCTTCCCGAAGAGAAGCTAGTTATTCCCGCATGATAACCACAAGATGGTTTCCATTTTTAATGAAACATTACTGTTATTATGAGCAGGTCCACAGTAACCTATAAAGTTTTTTTTTATACTACATTTTCACCCCAAACAAGGCAAATTGCCACTTTGGTGTAGGGGGCTACTATCAGAGGCAACAACTACTGGGGTACTATGTAGGGATTTGGGCAGCAAGATGTTGGTTCACGTTACACTTGAACTTCTGCACGTCAGTACTGTTGGGGAAGCAGGGACCTGGAATGGAATTCCAGAGTCTAGCGGCTCTGGGGAAGAAACTATTGGAGTAAAAAGATGTTTTACATCTAGGGATATCTACAGTGTGGGGTGGGATTTAGCTGCCTGTCGGGTTTGTCGATGGTGCTCACGTCGTGGGGGCACAAGTGATTGCAGTTCGTCAGAGCATTCACCACTAAAATACTTGTAGAAAAGGCAGAGGGATGCAACATTTCGTCGATGGGACAGAGGCTGAAGCTTAGATGCCAGTTCAGGGCCTGTAAGGTTTGCGACTCTCTTTTGAACCTTGTCAAGGAGCGAGAGACTAGTAGCAGATGCGCCAGCCCAAATGTGACAGCAATACTCCATACATGGGCGAATGGTGTCCTTATAGAGGTACAGAATAATTTCGGGTGTTATAGTTTTCTAGCACGATAGAGAGATCCCACCTTTCATGTAGCGGCCCTGACAATGCCTTCAATGTAATTGTTCCAACTCATGTTTCCTGTGAACATTAGGCCAAGGAGTTTGAAAGATGTACTCTCAGATAGAGAGTCGTTGACCATTGCTATAGGTGGTAGAGAGGGTTTCTTGTAATTATTGAATGAAACTAGTTTAGTCTTGGCAGCATTGAACGCGACCAAACCACTTTTGTCCCCATTCCACCACAGATTGGAGGTCATCCTCTAGTGTTTCTGCCATTTCTTTAGAAATGTGTTCATTCGTCTTCCTGTCGTGCCTGCCATAGAGTGTAGTGTCATCAGCATATATACCCATCTCAGAGGCAATTTTGTCGGGGAGGTCATTTATGAATATCAGGAACAATAGAGGTCCAAGGATAGAACCCTGGGGCACCCCCGCATTTATATCATATTGTTTAGATGTACGACCGTCGAGGACAACCTGGATTTTTCTCTTATCTAAGACGGATTTAATTATGTTAAGTATTCTACCAGTGATACCGTATGATCAAATTTTCCTGAGGAGACCCTCATGCCATACCCTGTCAAAAGCCTTAAATCTATCTAGAGCTACCGCTCTGCCCTCCCCCGCTTTGTCCAGTGAAGGGTATATACGTTCAGAGATTACAGTGAGGATGTCTGCTGTGGAACGGGCTTGTCTAAATCCATATTGTTTGTCAGTCAGAAGTTTGGCATCTGTAAGGTGATGGACTAGAGCATGATTAATTAAGGTCTCAAATATTTTGGCAAAAGTGGGAGGATGCTAATGGGGCGATAATTTGATGGGTCAGTCCTCTCGTCAGAATTCTTGAATACTGGTACAACAGAAGCAGTTTTCCAACAGCCCGGAAAGCAAGCTGCATTAAGGCATTTGTTGTAGAGTTTGGAGAGAACTGGAGCTACTTCGGTTGAGGACATTTTAATAGCACAGCTGGGATGAGATCGAGTCCACATGCTTTTGAAGTGTCAAGGTTTTTTATGATGGCATGCATCTGAGCAGGGGTGATTTTCAGATCGTCTAACGTGGCGTATGTCCGCATAGGAAAGTAAGGTAGGGGGTGGTTGGAAGGGTCCAGTGTGGAGTTTGAGGCAAACGGACTGGCAAGCATGTTAGCCTTGTCGGTTGCTGAGGAGACAACCTCGTAATTGTTGGTTAGTGGGGGAATTGTTGATTGCCCATTATTTACTACACTGTTGTAGATTTTCCAGAAGTCTCGAGTTCCGAGTTTTTGTGCTTCGATGCGCTTTTTAGTGGTTTCCGTAAATCCTCTCTTAGCTGTCGCTATTTCTTTCTTAACGTTATTTCTAGCTTCTCTCTACTTCAGTCTGTTTGAACTGGACTTATGTCGGTTAAACCTACGGTATGCATGCAGCTTTTGAGCAATGGCAGTTGCGCAAGTCGACGTAAACCATTAGGGGGAGTGGGGCTTACTATAAAATTTCCGCATGGGAACATGCGCTTCGATTGCAGTTTTGAACCATTCAGTGGTCTCGTTTGCACACTGTTCAGCAGGGAGAGAAAAATATTTCTCCATGGGGCATCTCTGATTAGTTCTCTGATGGCTTCCCAGTCAGCCTTTTTATAATATCTCGTTGTTTTGAGTACTGGCTCTTCAGTTTTGGCTCTAGAGTTTAGGGCGATTTCAACCATTATCACTACATAACAAACTTATTAATCTGATATCTTTTGGTATTCATACAAATATATTCGATGCATATTTCATAATAAAAGGATTTTAGTAAACTTAAAATTAATCAATAATTTCTATTGAAACACAGAATCACTTTTATTGCCTTTCTCAACGAATTCATTATTGTGTATTTCCTTTTTCAGCGTATTATATATAAAATATCTACATATGCATTAGCGTTTGTAGTCAAGCAAATTACTATACATGTTGCAAAAAGAAAAAAAATTTTGAAAGTTCACTGAAACAAGTTTTATTGGGCCGCCCCCTTAAATAAGCAAATTATACACAATCTACATCATCGACGATTACTAAACTACCATCTTACATGCATTAGCCCTTATCCTCGAGTGGCTTTTGTGCCTTGATAAATGATGACTCCCAACTAAAACAAAACATCAGAAATATAAACGCGTAAATATTACAATGTCTATAAACTAGATTTACTTACGTATTGAATAACGTTGACACAATTAGTAAGAATTAATACATAACATTATATTTGGGTAAATTTAATAACATATATGAATATATATTTATGTATGACTATATGTATCTCTCTATCTCTAGACTATATGTATATTAACGAGTTTTATAATTCTTAAATAGGTTTTGTCATTATTTTTGTAAGATCCGTTAATTTTCCTTATTATACGTATGAGCTAAACAAATCCATCGGCAATGAATTTGAAGGCCTAGTTATAAAGCAAGTTTCTGTTCTTATTGGTGTGTCTAATTTTCTCATCTGATAATGTTCCGGATTGCTTTTTGCATAATTATCTTTAGAACCGATCGAGTTTAACACCTGAAACAAAATAGCAATTGCGTAAATTGAATTAATACTTTATATATATATATATATATATATATATATATATATATATATATATATATATATATATATATATTAATTTGATATATATATATATATTAATTTGGTATATATATTAATTTGGTATATATATATATATTAATTTGATATATATATATATATGAAGTATTAATTTGATATATATATATATATATATATATATATATATATATATATATGAAATAAAATGGAGGTGGAAGGACCTGGATACTCAACGTTTCGCCCGATTTATGCGGGCTTCTTCAAGAGGGATGGTCAATGACCATCCCTCTTGAAGAAGCCCGCATACCCTCTTGAAGAAGCCCGCATAAATCGGGCGAAACGTTGAGTATCCAGGTCCTTCCACCTTCATTTTATTTCATATCGTCGGATTTAATCCAGCTCAACAATCATATATATATATATATATATATATATATATATATATATATATATATATATATATATATATATATTATATATATTCAGAATAATTAAATTAAATTAATATATTAACTAGTATGCAAATCCAGTGATTTCCGGTCTTACAAAATATTATTAAATGTAATATTTTATATAAGACAATCCCAGCTAAATAAAATTGCTCAATTTACGAGACAGAGCAAATGAATTAAAATGTAGGCATTTAAATTTTATGATTTGAAAAGTTTAATCCTATAATATAGAATCTTTTATTGTTTGGAAACAAGTAATACAATTTAATAAATATATTTCCTTAACCCATGAGCTTTCGATGCTTAATCATTTCCTCAGAGGAAAAATATTAGCAAATGTTTTTATTAGAAAATTAACTTTTTTAAAAGTTTGTAAAACATTTTAGGTACATAGAATAAAAGAAATGGACATTAAGGAAGAAAAATGATAGTGTATTAAAGTGAATGCTAAATCTTGAAATGGAAAATCCTCTTAGTAAGGAGGTTAAGAGATTTCTCCATTTTAAGTATTCATTTTGGATTTAAAGTAAGGTCTAGGAGGTCTTGAATACTGACCGTAAATGTAGTGCACACGGGTGGGTTCGTGAACAATCTGAGTTAGGTCACCAGATAATCGTTACAGAACCTGGCCTCATCACCTGTCTTGTTTCAGTGGGTTAACTATTCCACATTGGTAACATTGAAGTCTCCACAGACGTGAATGTTAGCCGAAAGATGATTAGACAGGATGTGGTTAATTTTCTCAGATATGCTTTTAAAGATAGTAACTCTGCTGTTTTGAATACGATAGAGCATTCAAAACAGCGAATATTTAGGCAAATATAAAAAAAAACAGCGAATATTTAGGCAAATATAAACACAGTGGTTTGAGCAAGTGCCATCCAGAAGCACATATAGGTTAATTTGGTGTCTTTTCTGGAGATTTTCTTACCACATGAAAAGCCATCTTTAATATAGGCACATAATTCATGCCCATGGCGGTCTTTAGATTTTAAATTAGAATATCCTTTGATTATGAACTCATAGAGGGAAATAATCGGTCCAATGCTAGTTTCAATTAGGAATAATTGGATTTAACCCTCTGGAAGGTTGGAACGTAGACCCCTGATGTTGGAGAATGGTTACATAATAGTGGGGGTCTACATTGGAAGTTGGAGTTCTGGGTTTAATAGTGTATTCTTCTGGAGACTTTTCATAATGGAGTTCTGGGATTTGTGGAACCGGTCGACAGACTTGCTTGGAGCAGGGCAGCAAGGGAAAGTAAGGGAGAAAAAAGAACCGAAAATGGAAAGTCGTAACCATTACTTACTAATTTGACTTCGAGAAGCCCCAACAGGAGCTAATGACTTGTCGAAAATCCATTCACCAATTGGTAATACAGTAGCCCAAGTATTTGCACGTGCTGATAGGACGGCCTCTTTAGTGTTTAATCCAAAGTTAGAGTCCCTTACGGATAACGCCAGCCCAGTTAAAACGTTTACCTTCAGCACCCTTGTTAGTGTGATGGCTACAAGGATATTTATAGTCACAGAAAATTTCCGACATCTCAGGCAACTGCTCACGCAGAAAAGCCGGTCGACCTAGAATACAGTATTTTCTTCCCCCTTTGTCAGAAAATCACTCATTCTCAATCAGGACTATGGAAGAAATTAGGAGAGGCGAGAGTTACGGGAGCTGCCGATAAGTCATCCACAATGCATTGTCTATTCTCCATTAAAAATAACAATAGCAATAATGAGTATTCCACTTATATTAAGTCGAATGGACATGTTTAGGGGAGTGTATAGCGATAGGTGTTTCTTTTACTAACTAAAATAAAGAAAGAAGATTGTTAGCAAAGTATATATGTAAATATTTAGCAACTCGGAAGTTTTCCCTCATTCCCGACTTGCTAACATATTCGACGCTAGGCAGCCTTTTGTGAGTATGACTATTTTAAATGTCTACTAAAGAATAGCGTCGATAATTTTTTTTCTTAATTTTATTTATTTTTTTGTTTCGGGGACAAACGTTCGTTCAAAATTAGAAGATTGCTTTTTTTTTTTTTTTTTTTTTTTTTTTTTTAGAAAAGTACCAAACGAATCACCAACCGCAAATTGATACATATATTAATACATGTATATTTATACCTATTTTTATATGTATATTTATATATGTATATACAGGGAAAGTCGATTCGGTATCAAAACACATTCAGCAAAAATAAAAAGAACTCGTGATCCCCCTTGGTGGACGACATTTTACCAAAGCAGCTGATAACAACAGTGCCTTAGAAAATCCGATAAAGTGAGGTCAAACGCAGTTTACCACTGGTGCATTGAAACACAAGGGTACCGGTGTTGTACTAATATGTAATACATACACATATCTATACGCACCCACAAATATACAGAGAGAGTATAGCACATACACACACATATATATATATATACTTTACCCAACTATTTCGTACCTTTTAGTCTACATACTTGCAATTTGGTATATGAACAGGATTCACACATGTGGAAAACCTTGCTTTTGTTTTTAGCCGATAATATATATATATATATATATATATATATATATATATATATATATCACCTTTTTCTTCACAATATTCCCTATGCTTGGTTTTTGTTATCAAGTAAGATTTTTTACTTACTTGCAGCTTCATCAAATACTTTTGCAAGCAAAATCCGATCCCGCATTTTGCTAATTCCTACCCTCTGATGAGAAGGAGAGTATTTTTTCGAAATTCCGCGGATTAAGGACTATCCTCTTATTTAGTATTTCCTTTTCAAATTAAATATGTTTTTAACTCTTTTTCAAAGTGTTTTAAACATGTTTTATTAACTATTTGCTCTTATTATAAGCTCTATCTCATATTTGGTTGTATCGAGCTTTTACATCTGGTTGAGATTACTTTATAAATATTAATTCTTTAATATTTATAATATACTTTAGTTTTACCATCTTGGATAATTTGGTAAATTTAATTGTAATTTTTATTTTATACATATATATATATATATATATATATATATATATATATATATATATATATATATATAGATATTGGGCAGTTTGTATGTTTTTGAACTTAATGAAGCATGCTTTTACTCCTTACACAAAGTGGCTTCATGCCTTGTATAGAGGAATTTCCATAAAACGTACGCATATACACACACAGTAGCTTCCTTCAGTCTTGACATATAATGGATACCCACTGTAAGGGAATCTGCGTGTGGAATTTTTGTGGTAAGAGTTTCGCAATCTCCCACGGCACCTGTCTTTAGTCGGCCATGTTTAGATACGATGCGTAAGCGGAGGTTCAGTAAAACTGGAAACAATGCCGAGATAAGCGGAGAGCGCATACAACGCCTAGAGCACTCAACTGGTCATCCCTCTAGTACTAGCCAGGATTAACGTAGCTTAACTTAGGTGATCTGACGTGTTTTAATGTGACTACGACGTATATACACACATATAAACACGCACACACGAACTCACACGCACAGACACACATCTGTGTGTGTGTGTGTGTGCGTGTGTGCGTGCGTGTGTGAGTGTGTGAGTAAACGTACAGGTCAGTATTCTTAAAGACTTTATAAGGTATCGGAAAACGAACAATTAAAATACTCTAGCTAGAAGCCAGAGAGAGAGAAAGAGAGAGAGAGATAGAGAGAGAGGGGGAGAGAGAGAGGGAGAGAGAGCGAGGGAGTAAAGCATCGAACAATACGAAGGGGAAAAGCCTAGCGCTTCCTACACTATATGACATCATCGGTTGCCATGGCGATGGTTGTAGACGTCATCGCTAGTTGATCACGTGCTACAAGTGAGACCCGGCAAAGGTGATGCACCAGCTGCTATTATTGAACACATCCGTGTTCACTTTATTCGTGAAGAATATCGATTTATCACTTATTCCTTTCCAAAATAATAAAGAAAATATCAACAGATTTGTTGATTACCTGCTTATTTTATTCATTTCCAAAGAAAATTTTCCTGTCAAACTTTCTCTTATTTATGCGGATCGATACGCAACATCTTTTAATGGCTTTTAATTCATGTATATATATATATTAATTCATGTATGTATATATATATATATATATATATATATATATATTTTAATTCATGTATATATATATATATTTTAATTCATGTATATATATATTTTTTAATTCATGTATTTATATATATATATATATATATATATTTTAATTCATGTATATATATATATATATTCTGATTTGTATATAACTTTTAACATTTGGTCCGCTTCATTTCTTCCGCAACAAATTATTTCTATCTATCTATCTATCTATCTATCTATCTATCTATCTATCTGTTTTTGTCTCTCTCTAACTCTCTCTATATATATGTAGAGAGAGAGAAAGAGAGAGAGAAAGAGTGAGAAAAAGAAAGAATGAGATAGAAATAGAGGGAAACAGAGATATTTCTCAATAATAATTATTATATTATATATTTATGTGTGTATGTAAACACACACACATACACACACACACGCACACACACACACACACACACACACACACACACACACACACATATATATATATTGATTTTCAAAAGTCGGGACTAATGAACACAACTATGTTGTTAGATAATGCTCGATAACAAGAGCAAAATATTTTTATCATTTATTCGGGGGTAAACAGATTTGGTCGCTACAAACAGCTATCTGTTTTAGTTAATGAGATTTCGTCAGGTGACCTTGAACCATTTCGACTAAGCTCGTAAAAAAAAACTATAAAAGTTGCGAGGTCTATTTTTTTTTTTTTGGAAGAGTTAAGTCTTTCCATTTTTTTTCTATGACGTCGAATGGTTCAGGGTCGCCTGACGAAGTCTCAATGACTGAAATATATGGCTTTTTTAGCGACCAAATGTAATTGCTTACCCTCTAATAAATAATATATATATGTATATATATACATATATATATATATATATATATATATATATATATATATATATAACTACTTCATTTACTTACACAAAATTAAAATACGGAAGTATAAATTTATGCGTAATCTTTAAGTATTTACTTCAAAAGTGTTCAATATGTAGATAGAGCTAGTTAGTAAGTTATAAAATATATATGACGATCAAGCTACACTGAATATTCCGCGTTTCGTCCACTCCTGGACTCTTCAGGCTTATGCGCAAATTTTATGGTTGTCTGTCGTTTTTATATACGCACCTTCTATTGAGATTTTAGTTAGCCAAGCAGCTTTCTAGTATCCACCGCTCCTTTCCTATCAGCCAATGAACATGCACTTATCGGACAAATACCTATTTGAGCTCTGGTTGACCTGTTCCTTTGTGTGTGCTCTATTTAGCCTGGATATCTAGTTTATTTACTTTGGTAAGCTGCGATGAAAGCTAGATTTACTGTTATGACCCAGAGATCATGAAACAGAGTTCCCAGTGGAAGCATGCCAGGTCCAAGAAGGCCCAATAGACCAAATCCAACACAAACATGATATGCATGCACTAGATTTCCACTTGTTAGACTGTTAACAAGGGGTATTATGCTGAGATTTTCAGAGAATTCAGGAGAAATTTCTTCGGAAGAAGCCAGCAGTATTCAAACTGGTTAGTGGCATTTCCACTAGGACAATGCACCTGCCCACAGCTTCATCATTGTCATACACTATTTGACCAAGTTGGACATCAAAACAGTTCCTCACCCTCGTCACATTCCAGAGCTTGCTCCATGTGAGGTTTGGTTATTCCTCAAGCTTAAAGAGGCTGTCGCTATGAGAAAATTGAGGAGATGAAAGAACCTGTGACGAGACTCATTGGCACGCCTACACGAAGACTTCTATAGGGTCTTCCAGAAGTTGTTGAAACGATTCAAGTGCATTGCAGCCGGGGGAGATTACTTCACATGGGACTAGAGTTCAATGTGTGCACTATTAAAATAAGTGACAATACGAAATAAGTCTGGAAACTTTTGTAAGGAAGCTCATTTATAGTTTTGCATAACAAAGTGATATCAAAGCGCAACGTAAGAACCAATTATTAAAAATGTTTCACATCCTACGAATTGGGTTTTGTAATTAACCCGGCTGGTCACCATTTTCTCAGACAACATATGATTAAAGGGTCAATCATACATTATAGACATGTTATCATAAAATTCATTTTCCTTTTTCATATGTATTCGTAAGTGCACAAACAGCCTGTATTTCTTGTGTTGCCTCATGTTTTCAAACTTTCATAAGACTGAATGAAATATTCAGATTCGTATCAACATTTTGTTAATTTCACTATATTTTTAATTAATAGAATTACTATATAGTTATTAATGAAGTGTCACAAGGACTTATGTGTTATTATCATACATTAAAAATAAAAATGAAAGCATGTTATGTTTTTATAATTATTCTGACAAACTTACGTAATGAATTATTGAACAATCTAAATGTAAACATTGTATTATATCTATGTTATTAAACCCCCAAGTAGTTACCTTACATATAAACACACACATAACACAAAAAGACCACACACATATCCCTCACACACACAGACACACACACACACACACGTGTATATATACATATATATAAAATAAATATTTATATATATATATTTATGTCTCGGCAGTAGAGTGAAAAGCAAATCTTATTTTTCTTTTATTAATATTATTGGATTTTTTCCCCTTTTTCCCTTGTACACATTTTTGTGAATTATTCCATGAATTTCTGCCTTTTGATTATTTTGGACCATCTTCCAATTATGAGATTTCCTTGGATTTTATTTGTGCAAATGGAAATTCAATTAAATTTCTTGAAGTTATATATTTCGATTTTACCGACAATGGATTATTTATCTTCCACCAGACTATCCATTCACGTGTAATCACCTTTTTCTTCACCATATTCCCTCTGCTTTACTATTTTGTTATCAAGTAAGATCTTTGACTTAATTTTTGTTTCATCAATTACTTTTGCGTGCAAAATCCGATCCTGCATTTTACTAATTTCTACCCTCTGATGAGAAGGGAAGTATTTCTTCGAAACTCCGCGGATTAAGGAATATCCACTTATCAAGTGTTTCGTTTTCAGATTAAATATGTTTTTAACTCTTTTTCAAAGTGTTTTAAACATCTTTTATTAACTGTTTGCTCGTATATATATATATATATATATATATATATATATATATATATATATATATATATATATAATGAGAGAGAGTCTTGGAAATTTTTTAGAACTATATAAAAACTTATTATTAAATTTGTCTATTTTGTACTTAGTCGGTAAATTATTTAATCACCTTATATATATATATACATATATATATATATATATATATATATATATATATATATATATTTATATATATATACAAACTGTGTAAATCCTTTTATTGCAATTCAGATCGTTTTAATTTGGAAATTCATATAAACACTAGGAAAGTAAAAATGTTATATGAGAAGAGCATAACAAGGTACTTTATTTCCATAATTTCTGCAGTTTTGTAATTGATTGTTCTCATACATTTAAGTAGGGTTTAACAAATAGGCCTTATCAAAATAGAAAAAGCTCCGCACTGCTAAGAGTAGCAATAAAACTCTAATTAGGCCCCGTTTCTTCGTGTTTTGTCCGAATGAAATGAAACTTTGGTCATAACTAGTTTATTATATTCAAAACATCACATCAAAACACTAGGGTCTTTGCCCTTTTTTCTCCGTTGACTGTAAAATGCACAGAAAAACAATTGAATGTCCTCCGTTTTTTTTTGGTCAATCAATATATATGCACGAAATTTGACATTTTTGAAGCAGTTGACATTTAAAAATTGTATTCGGCCTTTAAAAAATCTAATGTTCGGAGTAACTAAAACAGATTAACTTTTTAAACCAAATTTCGTAAATTTGCTTTTTTTTTGTGAAGCAGTTTGACGTTCAAACATTGTATTTGATTTTTAAAACGTAATGTAAAGATCAACTAAATATTGTCGGATTGGACATTTTAAATCCAATTTCGCAAATTTAACCCTTTTTTTAAAAGCAGTTTCGCCTTCAAAAATTGTATTTGACCGTTTTCAAAACGTAGTGTACGGACTAACAAAGGAAGAAGCAGAATATTATATGGCTATACGATTATTTGAATATACTATTTATAGGAGAGCCATTCATTTGGAAACATCAAAATAACGGGGGAACACATAACCTTTACGCTGGGCGTCGGAAAGAGCGACTAAAATGCGATTGATAAATGTTATACAATAATTGGATTACAAGCCATTGAAGTTACATTCAATTTGGAGACACAAATGTGATTACTTACGAAAATGTATTTTATATTCTTCAGTGCATTCAGTGTATATATGTCCAGTGTTTGAGTAGCAGTTTTTGTTTAGTTTTTATTTTTCTCCATTTTTTTCCACAAATCAATCATCGATGAATGTGCAGAGATTGTAAATATTACATCTCATATAAATACAGATTGTATACATACATTTGTATGTTAAAAATGTTATAATCTTTAATAAATATATTGCAGAATATATCTCCTTACAAAATATCGAATATCTTACCTATTATTGCGTTAATAATACATAATAAATTGCAACAAAAAACGACCGGAAATAGAAATCGAAACCTTGGTATCTGAGCTCGAACTTCTATTGGAAAGTTTCAGTTAATATTCTTAAACGGTGGCGTAACCATTTTAATAGGCAGACCCAACAGGTTGTGTCTGAGACAGTCGCAAAGGAACAAAAGAAAATGGAGACATTGGACTAGTTGAAATAAAAGGTATTTATTCATGGTACTTTTTAAATTAACGCATTGCATATTGTTTTAAATGTATCTTTGCTCGCCATGTAGTTGACAAAACCCTGTCGTTTCTAACTCTTTCATGTCATCTCGTCATCATACGCCCATTTCACGCCCGCACGCCTTGCCTGTAGTTTCATCACGTGGTGCAGTTTTTCCCTCACTTTTGACGTCACTTCGTGCACTTGCTCCGTTATTTGCATGCGTGTCATGCGGTTGTGGCTGCTACAAGAGGTAGCGGCTCTTTTACGATACCAACTGATCTATGTCAACTTTATTATAATTCAAGGAATAATTATATATTCGGCGTGACGCCGCACGTTTATGATTTTTTTTTACACAGTGATCACCACTTATCAAGGCCCAGAATCCACTCAGGGATAAGGGTTATTGCAAGTACATTACGTTAGTGTGCAGATTTGATGATTTACCTCACGTTTCTGTACATGATTTGAAATTAAAGCTATAATAAAAATAAATATATGACACCCAGCGTGTCGAGGTACAAAGTAATGTGTTGAACGGCATCTTTCTCAGATCTTGAAACAGTAATATATCTCCGGCCATATCCAACTTTAATACAGGTAAACGCTTGACACAGAAGCCAGCTAATTCCTGGTACGGTAGAATTATATGGTAACATCCCGTTTGATTTTGATTAAAGAATGTACACTTCAGTCCATATTTAACGCTTCAGTTGTAAAGAGCATCTCCTTTAGTCTGTCAAGCTTACTATCGAGATTGCATTTTCTTTGGTCTGTCAAACTTAGTATCGAGTTTGCATTTCTTTGGTCTGTCAAGTTTAGTATCGAGATTGCATTTCCTTTGGTCTGTCAAACTTAATATCGAGATTGCATTTCCTTTGGTCTGTCAAGCTTACTATAAAGATTGCATTTCATTTGGTTTGTCAAGTTTAGTATCGATATTGCATTTTCTTTGGTCTGTCAAGCTTAGTATCGAGTTTGCATTTCCTTTGGTCTGTCAAGCTTACTATCGAGATGGCATTTCTTTTAGTCTGTCAAGCAGTATATTAGAATATGATTTCATATGTTTTGTCTTTTTATGCTTATGTTTGAAATTCCATTTTCTGTGTTCTGTAATGCTTAATGTAAAAGAGAATTACAGAAGGATCGTTGCAGTTTTCTCAAGCGGAATTATAGTTTTTTTATTTTATTTTATCTTTTGTCTTATTGCCTTTGGCTTACAATTCTTTTTATCTTTTTACGCGTAAACTTCAGTAACATTTCGCAAGCGCTCTATTTTTTTTGGGGGGGGCCGAATGAATGTGCATTCACATATTTTCTTCTGGTGAAGCATTTATCAATTGTAAATTAAATTATGTACACAACGAATGACTGATTGCATTGGAGATATTAGGAGTCGTTCAATGTTTTGACTGCGGGCCTCCATCGATAGTCAACCACGATTGAATTGAAAAGTTCAATATAAGAGTAAAGGACCACATAGAGACACGCTTACAGATAGACACACACACATACACGCACATACACGCAAGTGCGAGTGATAGATAGAGCCATCTACCAATCAATACCTATATATTCGGGGTACGACTGGTGTACAATATTCCACTGGATAAACATAAATACACACACACACGCATATATTTATTTATTTTTTTTGTTTTAGCTGATGAGGCATTCTACCGAATAAAATATATTCACCCGCTATCTCAGACATCCCAACCTAGAGATCTTTAAAATTAAAACCTTTCTTTTTAAAAATGCAATTGTTTGCTATTTCCTTGCACTTGGTTCATCGGGTATATTTGCCCGGTAGTTTAAAAAAAAATCTTTTTCGTTAATTCGGTTACTCCTATAATTACTGCAATAACGGACATCTTTAGATTCCAGTTCCGTTTTATGTCGTACACGTGACCTTGATATTTCGTTATCTTTTCCCTCTCAGTGCTCTTTAATTCAGCATCATTAGGAACACTAACTTACACACATACGCACATGCACACACACACACATACGTATATAGAAAGAGAGAGATGTGAAGATCGGGTGAGTGTGTGGGTGTTTGTTTCACATACACAGAGAAACATAAATACGGCTACGCATAAGCAGAAACGTAAAAATGCATACATATAAACCTTGAGGCATACACAGGAGAAAAACGAGTGACGTAGGTCCTATAATGTTTTAGCTGAATTCAGATAAAGTCGAATTGAATCAATCGCGTGCAGACTAATGTATGCGTTCATCCTATATTTCTAGTTTATGGATGCCGTCCGTATTTACTAAATCGAGTAAAAACATTTTTTTATTATAGCTAAAGTATTTTTCATTAGACAAACAAGCGAGCAAATATGGTGCAAGATGGAGTCTTGTTAAACAACGGCACACGAGTAGAGAAGTCTTTGCTTTTAATCTAAGCCTCAATGTTATGCATTTAAGACGTATTTTTTACATACTTATACATGCACTAGCAAGGAGACCCGACATTGTCCAAGATTAAATAAGGATTAACAAATGCTGTATAGTCTAATACTTTTATTTTATCGTCGAAATAGATGAATTCATCATTTTTCAATCAATCCAGTCGGGAACCAACTCCAATGCACTATAAGACATACATACCTAACGAAATGATTTCGCCTACATTGCACTGTAGAGAACCTAGTTTTGATTTAATAAAATTAGTTTATATAATGGCTTGAATTAAAGTTTCAAATGACAAAAGTCAATATTGTGGATCAATTGTGCTCATGAAAAAACACTTATTTGAAACGTGTCTCTATCTTATCCAAGAACTACGTTGATTTTATACGCCGAGCCTTATTGCTTGTGCAGTAATACAACATCTCTAATGCAGTTGTGATGTGATGACCTTTAGTTAAAATCAAATTGTTTTTTTTTTCTTTAGTCGGAGTTTTTCGATTATTTATTTTCGAAATTTTTCAGAGGCATTCCGAAACAAAATTTATTTAAGAGTACTCTTAGGGTTTAAGAAAATCGGGCGAAAAGTTTCGGAGTCCATAGAGAACAAACTCTCACACACAGAGACACACATGCAGACAAAGTAAGTTTTATATATAAATAGATTCCAAAATATAAAGAGATATAAGTGACGCAGTTTATATAAAGTTCGAGTTTGGCTTGAATAATAATAGATAAGGGTTTAAAAAACAACAGTCAAGTATCATAAGTCAATTATGCTCTGATCAGAAACATTGATTTACAATGTTTCTGTCTTATACGTCGGGCCTTTTTGCTCGTGCAACACTTCTCGAATACATTTGCGATGTGATGACCTTTGTCAAAATCAGTCTGTTTTTTCTTTAGTCGGATTATTTCGATTATTTATCAGAGGCATACCTATAAAAATTTGATTTAAGAGCACTTTCAGACATTAGTACATTTGTGTCAATTTTTTTTTTAATCGGCATAAGGAACGAACTCTGAGACACACAGACACATGCAAAGAGCGTTTTATATATGAGTAGACAACGATTAATCGTTAATAAGCAATGATTCGCCTCTGTGTTCTTCAGTGATATGATTGTATTGC